>NC_068984.1:123082267-123096050 GCF_001194135.2 Octopus bimaculoides | reverse complement strand
TAATATTGAAAATAATAATAATAATAAGATGCAATACAAATACAACACAATAAGTTGCAACAGAAAGAATGTGCGGTGAAGACGTTGCATTAGATGAGAATATATCATGCACAATGTGGAACAAATATTTGTGAAGACTATGTTTAAATACAAGGAAAGGGACCTGAAAAGAATAAAATAATTTCTTATATATATATATATATATATATATATATATATACACCCCACCCATATATATAATATATATATATATATGTGTGTGTATATACACGAACAGACACACACACATGCATGCATACACAAACATGAGGGAAGGAAGGGCGAAGGTGACAGAAGTGAAGCAGCTCCTACTGGGAAATGAAATCAGGTCTGCGAAGTGGTTTGTCAAGAATTTACCACTGCACCTATGTTCAGGTTTCATGGACAAAGAGCTGTAAATTTAGAAGGCCCGGGAAAAAACACCAAGTATAGTTTTCAATGTTTTCTCAAGAGCATTTCTGGATTCAACACACATAGAACTTACTACTCCTGTGATGGTATTGGTCATAACAACAACAAATAATGATCATTATTATGATGTCACATGGTACTACATGGACAGCAAATTAAGGATACTTAAGGACAAACACACAAACAGTGAAAGGAGGGTTACCCTGTATAGAAGGGAAATAAAACAATTGTGCCCCAAAAAGAGAACAGCAATTCACGTTAATAAAGAAACCAAGTAGTAATGATAATAATAATGATAATAATAATAATAATGTTTCAAATTTTGGTACAGGCCCAGCAATTTTAGTGGGAAGGGGTTAGTCAATTAGATTTACTCCGGTGCTCAACTGCCTCTTATTTTATCAACTCTGAAAGAATGAGAGGCAAAGTCGGTGGTGGCATTTGAACCCAAAACATAGAGAGCTGGGAGAAATGCCATGAAACATTTTGTCTGGCATGCTAATAATTTAGCCAGCTCACCACAATAATAATAATCCTTTCTACTATAGGCACAAGGCTTGAAATTTGCTGGGAGGGGGTTAGTCAATTACACTGACACTAGTGCTTAGCTGGGACTTATTTTATCAATCCCAAAAGGATGAAAGGCAAAGTTGACCTTGGCAGAATTTGAACTCAGAACGTAAGGACAGACGAAATGCCATTATGCATTCTGCCAGCTTGCCACCTTAATAATAATAATAATAATAATAGGAAATTAGCATAAAACCCGGTTTAGTACAGCTCCATAAAACAGTGTTATTAGGGATAGCTAGGATACTTAGGAGGGTTCTTGGTATCTAAAGTTACTTGTTGTAGCTCGACATTATGATTTTTTTCTTTTCCAACAGTCTAATCTGCTGTGTGTATATGAAAATAATAATAATGATTTCAAAATTTGGCACAAAGCCAGCAGTTTCGGGGACCCCACCCAACTGGTCCTTATTTTATCAACCCCGAAACGATGAAAGGCAAAGCCAACCTCGGTGGAATTTGAATGCAAAACAAAATAATAATATAATTCTTATAATAATAATAATCATGATTTATAATGCAGACAAAAAGTGTAGAAGAACAGTCACCTATATTAACTCCAGTACTTGACTGGTACTTATTCTTTCTGGTCCTTGGAAAAACAGGCAAAATCAACTTTGGTGGAATGTGAACTAAGAAGGTACAGGGCTGTAACTAAATACTGTATTTACTGATGCTCTAACAAGTCTGCCAGTTCATCTCTGGAGAGAAGAGAAGCATTTGTTGATAATATCGATCCCAGTACTTGGTTGGAAATTATTTTATGATAATAATAATTTTTTATGTTGGCATGGAGTTCAGTTTTTATAGCATAAGGAAAACAGAAATTTATGACATTCATGTTTTCCCCCACAAGAGATTTGGTGATATTTAAGAAAACAATTCTGAGTAAGAATTGAGACCACCATGTGACCTTGGTTCCCAGAGAAGCTGCTACCCTTTCATACAACAACAACAACAACAACAACATCAACATCTACCATACAATCATGATGAAAAATCATAATGCTAACATTACTATTAATAGTAATGCCTATGGAAATATATACACAGATACACATATAGAAACTTAAACACAACACATGAATACACATACATACATATATAAAAAACCCATCTGTATGTGACTGTATGTAGGTACATATATATATATGTGTGTATGTGTGTAGATAATCAAGTATGTGGGTTTGTTGAGGTAAGATTTATGTTAGAATGCCTATGATTTTACAAAATGAAGCATATATATATATATATATATATATATATATATAATGTAAACACATGCACACACACACATACACCATTACAGACACTTAAATGTGCATGTGTGTTTGTGTATGTGTGTGTGTGTGTGTATATGTGAAAGGAATAATAGGCTGATCCTGCAACAAAAACATAGCATACTGAATTAATTGACTACATTACAACACCAACTACAACAACAACAACAACAATAGCATGTAGAAGACAATAAAGTAGCAGGCTGACATGCAACTTGTTAGGCTAGAGATCATGCAGCGTGACTGTACATTGGCTGTACGTCTAACAGTTAGATATACCTCTACTGGATTTATGGACAGTAGTAGTAGTAGTAGTGTCCGACATACTGTGATCGTATAGCAGAGGATCGGAGGTAGCAGCAGTTTGACTGGTGGAGCTGGAGTCAGGCCGAGTCACAGCAGCATGATAGGTTGAGGAAGAGGAGGAGGAATTGGAAGAGGAGTAATATGTAGTAGTGGTGGTAGTAGTAGTAGTAGCAGTAGTAGTAGAGGAAACAGGAGAAGAAGGCCGTAAAACGGTAGAAGGAGGAGGTGAAGAAGTTCTAGGGTGGGAAGTTGTGTGCTCAGAAGGAAGGTTAGAAGAGGCTTCTTTGTTGTTAAGTTGGGCAAAGTGATTATCAGGAATCACAGACACTTGTTCACTGTCCCCGCCAAGTTCTTCATTATCAGCACTTCTCTTTTTAGCGTTGCGCATGGCTTCCCATTCTGTCATGGTGTAAACCTTCTTTTTCTCTTGATAAGGACCCCAGTTGAGGTATGTGTTGTTTCTGGTTGTTTCTTCAAACTCTGTGTTCCAACGGTAGTTCCCTTCTTTGTCAAACTTTGAATATTCATATTTGTTTCTAAAGTGGCCCGGATACCCCAGATCTGTCCTAACATTGCCTTCATTATCTAAGAAAGGATTGTTGGGATGAGATATTCCTGTGATCATGCGGATTTCGGGATCTAAAGCAGATGATGTTAATGTCTTACTTGATACCGTCTTGTACTCCATTTCGGTATCGGAACCTTCAAATCTTCTATCTTTTTCAAAATCTACAGATTCTGCAGACATTTGCATGACATCTCTCGAATGGCTTGAGTCACTGTGAGATTCAGATCGTAATGTTTCTTGTGAGGAATGGGAAAAGTAAGAGCTGCTTAGACTCCAACGAGCAGACTCCAAAGAAGCTTCCATGATGTTTTGGTGTGTTAGTGCAGGAAAAGCATCAAGTGAATCAGAAGACGTTTGCATGATGTCATCTTGATCAACCAGTGAATCTGTTTCAAATTTATCAGTATCTTTCACAGTGTCTTTAAATTCCAAAGAATCTGTCGAGTCTACCATTTCTTTGCTCATTCTTTCTTTCAGTTCTAGAGAATCGGCTGAGCTTTGCATGTCTCGACTAAATTTGTCTTTTATTTCTAACGAATCAACAGAACTGTGCATATCAAATGAAGCATCTTGGTCTAACTGCAGAGATTCTACAGAAAATTGCATTGCTGTATCATCTCCTTGCAGAGAATCTCGATCAAAGTCGAATTGACCAATTTCACTGGAATCTTGTATTTCTGCATTGGAGACAAAGATGACACTAGAAGTAAGTTCATCTTTGCTATCTCCGTCCAATGAGTCTATATCGTCGTCTTCTTCTTTAGCCACTTGACTAACATCTTGCATCTTGGGTTCTTCAGAGCTAAGTGAATCCTTATCAATGTCGTCTCCGTCTATGGAGTCCTGTTCAATATCAAAATTACCTATTATTTCAGGTACATCCCTCATGTGACCATTTGATTGATATGAACTTCCTAAACTTTCACTTTCTGGATATTCAGGCAGCTCCCCTGATTCCAATATTGACGCTATTTTCTTGGCTTCGGCAGCAAGTTCTTCAGATATGACTATTTCTTGTTCTAGTCGTTCAAATTCGGCAAGCGATGAACTTGCACTGCGTTTGCTATGGCCACTTGATGAACTGTGGCGATCATCTCCCGAACTGGAGTATCCACCCCCAGTGCACTCTTTTTCGAGGTTTTCAAATTCAGCCAGTGATGACATCGATCCATTAGTTGCACTACCTTGTCCTGATGGCATCAACTTGTCTATTGAACTAAACGAGCCAATCGAACCTCCGAGTGCAATCTGTCGCTCTAGACGTTCAAATTCTCCTAATGAAGAGGCAACTGACACATCATCTCGATCAGCTGCTCGCCAATGGAAGTTTCGACTGTCAAAAGAGCTAGGCAGGCTGTGGGCTTCATTTGATCCAAGCGAGCCAAATTGTCCTATTTCACCTTCTAACCGTTCAAATTCTAACAAGGACGAAGAAACAGAAGAAGCAGCTGACCCATCATCTTTGTCCCGACTTCTGCCAGCGTAACGTATGTTTGGATAGCCATGGGTGTGACCCACAGTACCAGGTGAGGCAGATATCATTTCTGGTGAGGTTTTGCTACTAGAATGGCTGTCAGAGAGTGCTTCCAGTTCATCTTTTTCTATCATTTCAAATCGATCTTCATCAGACTTTTCAGATATCACCGATAAAGCAGTCTTCCCAATCATCTCAAAACGATCGCTACATGGAGAAGATTCCCCTGATTTGTCCTCTTCTGTCAATAATGGCCAGTCATATGGTTCTTCTTCTTCTGGTTCAGTGTGCATTGAATAAATGTCGGAATGGATTGATGAGGTCATAGACGCCACATCAGCCAAACGGTCATCGTCACACTCGTCCCCTTCTTGGTCTACACCAACGACTGTTGTAAAGCTGTCCACACTTGATGTATCAGCAATATCTTCGGGGCTCAGAATGTCAGCGGCGTGCATGACCGAAGGCTCAAATCCAAGGAAACCATTCTTAGAAGAATCTTTAGTTTCAGAATCTCTTTGGAATTGTTTTGAAGAACTGATAGGAACTGGCTCAGTTTTAGTTTGTAGAGAAAAGGAGTCTTCAAACGAAGAAGTGGTTGGTACTTTGTCAGGAGTTTCAGAAAATTTCTGCACATTCCATTCAAGTTCTTGTTCACTGGTGAATGTTTTTGCTGAACCGGAATGAGCATCAGCGATAATGAATGCCGAAGAACTAGTTTCATGAGATGACACTCCGTTCTTTTCGGTCTCTTCTGATTCGAATTCCATTTCATCTTGAATCATTTCAAAATAGGACATTCCTTCACCCTTTGGACTATCATCTCCAGATTCTTTTTCATCATCTTTGTCTTCCTGCTCAGAGGAAGAGTCTGGCATATGTGATGGAACAAAGCCAGCTGGATAGTCATCTTTGTCAACACTCTTGTGTAGGTGTTCTGTGATGGTGATCTCGGGCATATCATCATCCCCCTGTTTTGTGAAAGGAGGAGGATGGGAAGGTGGAGGTGGCGCCGAGAAAAAAGCTGGTTGTGACCGACACATCATTGATGGGTCAAATTGTTCAGAAAATGAGAAAGCAAGCATTTTTTCAGAGTCCTTGCTATCATCAAGAGTTGTTTCATCGATTGGCTTTTCAGCTTCTGTTTGTTCAGGGAATTCCTGGACTTTCTCCTGAACTTTGGAGGCTTCTTCAAGAACAGAGTCTACAAACACTGTAGCTGTTTTCTCTAGTTCTTCTGTGCTAATACTAGCACTAACCTTCTCATAATCATCACTGAGGACACCTTCTTGAGAATCCTGGGGTGTTGGGGATATGGGTCTGTCCAAATCTTGTTCCCCTTTAGTTGGTTCAAATGATATTTCTGGGGTTTTTCCTGCTAATGCTTCAAGTTCTTCTTCAGCTTTCTCAGCAAATTCTAGACTACTTTCAGCCAGTTCAACTTGCTCATAAGAAGCATCTTTACTTAAATCACTAAATTCTTCTTCTACCATGTCTGTACACACTTTTTCTGAAGTATGAACAAAACTTGCATCATGATCGGATTTTAGCTGATCCGAAAACTGAACTGTTTCTTCATCAGTATCATCCAGATTAATCCTCTGATCTTCTCTAATTAGATGGCTAACCTCTACCGCACTAGTCTCTCCTTCTTGCTGTCTTTCTTTGCTTTCTTCTAACAAAGTTTCATAGCTAGACACATCAAACTCAAGTGCTCTTTTACCAGGATAAATTTCATCTTTCTTCAACTCATATGGCTGTTCTTCAAGGTCATCTAACACTGGTTCCAGTCCAATAATTTCAGTTGGAGATCCAGACTCTACCATTTCAGCTGGATATACCTCACACTGTTGTTCTTCATGAAATTCCATTGGTGTAGGGGCTTCTGTTTTAACCACCACAGATGACGTGGTTTCAGTTATGGAAACAGTAGCTGATGTTGGACCAACTTGTTCAATAGGGGAAGCTTCTTCCTCCATTGGCATTTCAAGTTCATATAAAGTCTGATCTGACGTTACCAAGACTTCCTGTTGCTCAGCCGACAACTTCACATCTTCTATCAAGCTATCGGTCATGACATCTCTGACAGCAGCATCAGAACCAGCCGATATTTGATTGTCTTCTAGTTCTATGGCAACATCTTCCTGCTGTGATTTTTCTTCTTCCATAACATATGAGGGTGATGACTGAACCAAATCTGGTGGTGCTGCAGGCACCACAGTTTTAACAGTAGATGACACAGAGTCAATGTCTGGTTGAAAATCTACCTCTGTAGGACCATTTGGTAATTGGGAGATTCTGTCGGCAGCAATGTCTTCGATATTTTCAGTTTCACTGATCTCCTCTGTAGACAAACTCTTTTGAAAAGAGTCAGAGGGCAACAAATCAGGACGGCATGCACCTGGGGATGCAACACTGGAGGCAACAATATCCATAGTGGCTGCCCCTTTCTCTGAAGCATCGCTACTGCTGAAAAGCGACTGATCTGGTGAGGAATCGGTATCAGGTTTCATGGTGTGAGAACTGGGGATCTTACATACTTCTTCCATTGGAGGTGCTGATGGTTCAACAAAAGCTGTAGCACTTGCAAACTCTTCTAAACTAGACTTCATACTTGTGGGCTCACTAGCTCTGAGGTCAGCAAAACTACTTCCGGATGTAGAGAGGGATTCCACTGAAGCGGTCAAACTTGCTGTTTCAATGCATCCCGCTATACCACCTTGTAAATATTTAGCAGCATACTGATCATAGCCAATAATTTCAGTTGGTGAAACCATTTCAAATGATTGGCCATGATCATCATCATCATCACTGCTTTCGTCTTTTGAAAGGTCCTTTTCAAAACTTGAAGGACGTTTTTCAGAAGTTTCACTGCTTACAGATCCAAACTGCCGATCAAAGAGACCTTCGGTCTGCAGCTTGTTGGCTGCGTCTTGAAGATTACAAACGGTATCTTTGATGGTGGTTGCATCTTTCGGCGTCGGTGCAGGAGTTGGCGGTAAAGATTCCGTCGACTCCGACCCCGTTTTGTCTTTGCTGACGCAAATGTCTTCTATAATGATGACCTCAGACTGAGGCCCGGTATAACTCTTCTCAGAATCTGGCTCAGTGCAAGGCTCGTCGATGCGAGAAGTTCCCACAGTAGGTTCAACTTCAAACACGTCATCTTCAGGACTCGAAAGAATAGCCTTAGGTGCCGGTGGATGTGGCACCTGACTCTCAATGGTGTCTGGAGACATGTCATAAGCTGTCACAATGTGTGAAACATGCCCTGAATCCAAATCATATGAAGCAGCTAATAAAGTTGGTTCGTTGGATACTTCAGAGGAAGAGGTCGATGTTTTAACTAAATCTTCATTAGAAATAGATTGCCTCAGCTTCTCCTTACTCTCTTCTGATAGAAATGTTACCCTTCTATCTTGCGCTGTCATCTTACTCTCTTCTTGCTCCTCGGAGTCAGTTTTAGAGGCTGGTGCTTCAGCAATAGGAGAAAGTTCAATTTCAGGAGATTCTTTCTCAGTTTCTGAGGATTCACCATCAGCATAATGCTTCCTTCTGGCAGGGCCAGGATAGCGATCAACAGGGGGGATTTCAGACCAGAGTTCTTCCTGTAGTTCTGCCTGGCTTTCATAAGTGGTTGATAATTCATCACTGTCAACTGATGGTGAAAGGGAGCGATCCTTCTCGTCTGCTGACTCCTGTAATAATTCTTTTTGGGCCATCCGAGATTCAATACTTACAACACCGATTATTCCTGATTTTGGTGATACTTCTTCACTGTCTGGTTTTGGTCGAAGTTGTTGTTGTTGTTCTTCATCAAGATTATCTTTTGATGGAAGTTTTTCTGATGAAAGATCTAATGAAAGGTCTGAAGACTTACTTTCACTAGGACTAGCCAAGTCAGTAGCACTCTTAGAGACCATTTCATACTCAAGATCTTTCTCTTTTAAAGTGTCTTCTCTAGATAATTCTTCAGGTGATTCAGATGTTTTTTCTTGTTTTGAAGAATGGTCATCCATTATATTAGCCAAAACAGTAGCTTCATATTCTCCAGACATCCTGTCATATGGTTCAAGGATATCTTTCTTGGCTTCCACTGCAGACTCTTCCTCAGCTTTAGGTTCCTCTGGAACATGTTTTTCCCTAGATGTTATGGTGACATGTTCCTCAGCTTCTTCAATATCACCTTTTTTCTTGGACGTTTTGACGACATGTTCTACAGTGGAAGTTACAGTGACATGTGCTGACTTAGTTGTTGTAGTAACATGGTCTGTTTTGGCAGTTGGTATGTCAAATTTTTCTTTTGAATCCACAGTGAAATGTTCTGTCTTAGATGTTCTGATGACAGGTTCTTCTCTCTTGGATGTTGTGATGACACGTTCTTCTGTCTTGGATGTTGTGATGACAGGTTCACCAGTTTCAGAGGTTGTGATGACAGGTTCTCCAGGTTCTGATGTTGTAGTGACAAATTCTTCTGTTTTGGTTGTTGTAACATCAGGTTCACCAGTTTTAGATGTTGTCGTAACATGTTCTGTTTTTGATGTTGTGATGACAGGCTCTCCAATTTTAGATGTTCTGATGATACGTTCTGTCCTGGTTGTTGTGACAACAGGTTCTTCACTTTCAGATTCTGTAGTAACATGTTCTTCTGTCTCTGTTGTTGTACTGACAGGTTCCTCTGCCTTAGATGTTGTGATGACACATTCTTCAGTTTTGGATGTTTTAACATGTTCTTCTGTCTTGAATGTTGTGACAACAGGTTCTTTGGTTGTAGATGTTATAACACGTTCTTCAGTCTTGGAGGTTACAATGACAGGTTCTTCAGTCTTAGATGTTGTAACGTATTCTTCAGTTTTAGATGTTGTAATGACAGGTTCTTCAGTTGTAGATGTAACGTATTCTTCAGTTTTAGATGTTGTAATGACAGGTTCTTCAGTTGTAGATGTAACATATTCTTCAGTTTTAGATGTTGTAATGACAGGTTCTTCAGTTGTTGATGTTGTAACATGTTCTTCTGTCTTGGAGGTTACAATGGCAGGTTCTTCAGCCTCGGATGCTATAGTAATGTCTTCTGTCCTTGATGTTGTGATGACAGGTTCTTCTGTTTTAGAGGTTTTGATGACAGACTCTTCTTTCTTGGAAGTTGTGATGATAGGTTCTCCAGTTTTGTATGTTGTAGTTATGTGTTCTGTCTTCACTGTAGTGATGACAGGTTCCTCGCCTTTAGAAGATGTAACATGTTCTTCTGTCTTGAATTTTGAGAAGACAGACTTTTCTGTTTTAGATGTTGTGACAATGGGTTCTTCTGTCTTGGATGTTGTGACGACAGGTTCTTCTGATGTTGTGACAACTGGTTCTTCTGTCCTGGATGTTGTGACAACAGGTTCTTCCATCTTGGATGTTGTGACAATAGGTTCTTCTGTCTTAGATGTTGTGATAACAACAGCATCTACTTTGGATAGTGCAGTAGGTTGTTTTTTTACTGTCTTGACTACAATTTGATCTTTGACGGACTCATCAAAGATATCATCTGGTTTCCTAATTTCTTGTTCAACTTCATCATCATGTTTTGACTCATCCGAACCTGTAACTACTTCTGATGGAAACTCTTCCAAATCTTCCGAAAGCGTGAAGGTAACCCGTTTTGGGGGTTCTTCTTCTTCTTCAGCAATAGACTCAGAGATATCTTGTTCACTAAATGTTACGTTTGAATAGTCTTTGCTACTTCTCCGGTAAAATACTCCCATGTCAACTGACTGCACAGTAACTATTCCTTGTTTTTCTTGCTGTTCAAGATAATTATCAGAGAACTGTCGGGAGAAATGGTGGACAGTTTCCCAAGGTAACTTCTTGCCAGATTCTTTGTCATAGAAACCTTCACTGTCAGAACTACTGGCCTCTGGAGATATAGTTTCCACTGTAGACTGATCGAATGGATGAGAAATAATGGGCTCACTAGCCGTGGTTGTAAGAAGTCTAGCTGTTTTCTCTGTGGCATCATGTCCGGTAAGTTGAATTTCTTCACTGGGTTCTTTTGCTTGATAGACCTTAGTTTCAGTTATCATTTTACTTTGACTCTCTGACAAAGAGACTTGTGCTCGGGATGATGTTACAATGGTTTTTTCTGTTCTTATTTCTGAGGTAGCTTCAAATTGGCCATCAGATGTTTTAGATCTTTGGATAGATTCTTGGAAAGAGTTCTGATCTTTAGTATCTCCACTTTCTGAACGGGAGGTTTCTTCACTCTCAGAATACATTGCAGCACCACTCTCCTCATCGTCATCTTTTTCAAATGAGACCTTGTGTGTTACTTCTTCAAATTTCATTGAGCTGGAAAACATCTCATTCTCTTCTGATAATTTGGTTTTCCCCAGTGCCTGGATACCCATCTGCCATATTTCTTGATGGACAGCTGGGAAGTCAAATTGATGAGGCTTCTCTTCAAGATCTTCTGGAGATATTTCTTTGGCAGCAAGACTTGGACTCTCTTCAGAGAAGTCATCAGAGTGTGTCTTTATTTCACTGTCGACAACATCTTCACCAGCAAAACCCATGTTATCAAAGGCCATGGAAGATAAACGTTCCGCTCTTTCTTCAGGTGTTTCTCTTTTATAGTCATCTTCGGTTCCATCATGTTCTTCAGACATTAATGATGTAGCAGATTGTTCTGTTACATTATCAAGCTCTAGTCTTTCCTCAGTTGTATCAGAATCGGTTGAAATCTTAGGGATGTTGAAAGATTCACCAGTATCTTTCTCATATTCTACTCTGGGGGATTTTGAGGAGATAATTTTTGACATTGTTTTGAAGTCTTCAGTTGTTTTTGTTTCATAGAATTCTGAAAGAGATCCCAGCTTGGACTTAGCATTAATCTCCGATGGTGATAGGCCAACAGTTATTTGCATGTCTTTGACGTCAAGGAGATCTTGAGCTGGAGATATCTCATTTGCTATTTCAGCAGCTGGGGACTCCACAGGGGATTGGGTGAACGAAAAGAACTTGTCTTCTAACCTAAGATCAAGAGCACCTTTAGAAGCAGGAGAACTTTTAGGAAGGGGAGAGAACTGCTCTTCCACATCCGTTTCTTCTGTTTTTTCTTCACTGGTGTCACGCATCTCGGCATCTATAGAAATCAGGGTGATATTAGTGTGTTAGTAGACTGCCACCATTCGACTGACAGTGGAGTAGAATGCAGAACAATTAGGAAACATAACATAGAAGTAGCTTAGTGAATTGTTAGAAAGAAATGTCAGATGAAAGTGCACAAAATATCTAGAGAGAAGGATGATGATAATGGGTTAGTAATATCATCTGATGAATTGTTATTAGTAAGCTGATCTAATAAAATTATAAGGAGATCTAGAATATTATTATGTTTATCTCATATAAAGCTTATTAATAAGGAGAATTAGTATATAACTGTTAATAGAAGGGATCAATGCATTTCTTAATTTATATATAAATGAAGTGAAAAATAATAGAATGGAAACTTAATGCATGTGTTACATATCTACTCTATAAATATAAAGAACATTACTCTGTAATTATAAAAGAACTTAAACCAATGAGAAATTAGGAAATATAGAAGAAATACACCCTTATTATTTAGGTAAAACCATAGAGAGACAATAAGGAAGGTGTTAAGGTATCAACTAAACACCAATATGGCTTGAATTTTATTGTCTCCTTAGGCAAGGCATACAACTCAAGTTGCCCAAGAATCCTTTATCAATGATAAATGAGGGAAGTGGATGTGGGAAGGAATCACTGAACAACAACTTTGCATCAGTCAACCCACCACTCTTAACTTATAGTTGTGTGATTAATGACTGAAAAGGCTACGTAACTTTATAACATTTTAATGCAATTGCTGTAAATATTTAATTTTGCAGAAATATTCAACCTACGTCAGTACAGAATAGTTAAATGCTAAAATTAAGACAGCAGCAACAAAAAAACAATAAACAAATAAAAGCTTAAAACTTTATAAAATTTACTAATTGCTTTTGTAGTGTTTTATGAGTGATTGTCATTTTGCTTTCATTCTTAAAGCTCTTACAGTGAGCATAGGATTGGTTCTTTGAAAGTTTCTTTGTGAAGAAACTCAGATATTGTAGATCTGAGAAAGCAGCAAAGTTAAATTGTGATATGCTGGATAAATCTCTTAAATTTTAAAAGATACTTGCACAATTTATTCTTAGTTATCGCAGAACCTTTTCTCACTGCTAAGTCAACTGAGAAAAATACCTATGCATGTAGAACAAGAGAAAAAAAAAAAAAAAAGGAAAACTAGTGGGAGAATCTCTATGGAGCCAGTTGGTCTGTGCAATCTAGAAGTCAAATATCTCAATAAACTCTTTATTAGTTTTATATTAACATAGGTTTTCAGCTCTAAATCTCAAGGAACAAAATTCCTTATAATAAAGACAAGATGGTTATAGCCAGAAATCTGATCAGAATGGTTTGTCCAATCAGCTAGCTCTGTACTATAAATCTACTTAAATAGAATAGAACAGTACTACTCAGTAACAATAATCTGATGTAGAATTTGAGAGTCATGTTTCATTAATTTTTTAAGAGAATAAAAATCACAACAAAAGCAAACATACTATTTCCATCAGAAATTTTTCTATTTTTGGAAAAAATAACAAAATTCTTTCACATATTATTTTTTTTTTGGTTGTTGTGGTAATGAGTATTCTAGAATTGAGAGAAAAGCCTTAATATATGAACAAATCTGGAAAGGAGAGGAAGGGTGACAGAAGAAGAGATGATTTTAAAAAAGAATTTTTAATGTTTAAAGATTTTCACCCGAAAGTATTTAACCCAGAACCAACTTACAGCCGAAATTAGGCGGACTAAAACACACATTATCCAATAAAATTAATTGCATGAGAACGAGTAATGTTGCCATTTTAATATCACTGGATATCATGTTATATCATTAAATATAATGTTATATTATTTAATATCAGCCTGCAAGAAAGCAAACCATTGAACCAAAAGCTGAAAGCTCATATGTGTATATGTAGCGTGTGTGTGCATGTGTATATACACGTATATACATACACACACACATGTACAATTGCATACATGTAAGTATATATATATATATATATATATATATATATATAT
>NC_068984.1:123081164-123081423 GCF_001194135.2 Octopus bimaculoides | reverse complement strand
GACGCTCTTCCGATCTTTGTGTGTGTGTGTGTGCATATGTGTGTATTTGTCTGGATGTGAGTTGTGTGCAAGGGTGAACTGCTTTCTTCCCTCTGTTTTCTGTCTTTCTCTCTTTCTTCACATATGGTCTTCAGATGTCGTGCAGAAAGATGTGGTACGAGTGGAAGCGGTCAGTTTTTGGAAAGAGAGAAGGCAGGAAAGGGGACAACGGCAGCAGTGATGGTGTTGTGTTGGCATTAAAAAAAAAAAAAAAAAAAAA
>NC_068984.1:123080089-123081130 GCF_001194135.2 Octopus bimaculoides | reverse complement strand
AAAAAAAAAAAAAAAAGAAAATGGTCTAGTGGAAATGCAGTCATACACACAGACAAACAGATAGATATACACACACATATGTATGTATACACACACACACACACGCACACATCTAGAAGAATGCGTGGAAAGAATTCATGCTTTGTGTTCAGTTTCCACAGCTACCTGGCAGAAAATCTACATCTTCAACTTGGGCTACTTCGGAACTGGAGGAGCTGAGGTTCTCCTCCTCTTCCTCCTCCTCCTTCTCCTCCTCATCCTTCGCAGCCGTTATTAATTCTCGCTGGACATCATGCTGGTCAGTACGAGGCATATCTGAGACAAGAAGAGAAATATCTAAATTGACCATCCAAGGCAATAAGGTTTTGTTGTTGTTTATTTTTGTCTGTGCTGGGGGGTTGGGGGGCAGGGGAAAGAGAGTGTATTAGTTTGTTTTAAAACCTCACTCAGGCTTAGAGAGAAGCAAGAAACAAGACTGTGTGATGCTCATGCCTTTCCCAAAATGTGCATATGTGTATGTGTAATTTAGTTGTAAAGTTATGTCTGCTGACAGGAATTGAACCTGCACCTCAATATTCTCTTCATGACAGTAACAACAACAACAACAACAACCAATATTCCTGAAGTTTCTACCCACCATTTTTCTTTCACTTCAATGAATTAATCTAAAATAATCTAATTAAATCTAATTATTATTTTCAGTTAATTTATGTTAAGGATGACATTTGATTGGATATTAGAATAACAGTTGTGTTCGAGCACCAAACTAAATGCCTTTCAGTATTTAGTTGTCGGTCTGTAATTGTAGGTTTTGAGTTCAGATTCAAATGGAGTCAAATTTGCTCCTTCACTGACTTGGGTGATGGGTGGGTGGGGGTGAAAGTGAGTTTGGTGTAAATAAAATATTGGTCATGAATTCAGTCCTCTCCCTTGCAAATAAATATATGACCTTGAATACATGTAAAAAAAAAAAAAGTCAAAAATTATCATTTCATCTTACAGATATGTTGTTATTTATGGAGCCAATAGCTTCAGACCTAG
>NC_068984.1:123051229-123079575 GCF_001194135.2 Octopus bimaculoides | reverse complement strand
AAAAAAAAAAAAAAAAAAGCTTAGTAGTGTTTCATCTGTCCTTACATTCTGAGTTCAAATTTTGTCTAGGTCAACTTTGCCTTTCATCCTTTTGGGGGTTGATGAAATAAGTACCAGTTGAGTATAGGGGTTGATGTAATTGACTAGCCACATCCCACAAAATTTCAGGCCTTTTGCCTATTGTAGAAAGTATTATTATTATTATCCTTAATTTATTTTCTCTGGGAAATTTTCAGCAGGGTGAAGTGTAAGGTTATTGAATGTTCATGACATATTTCATTGATTTGTATGATTTAGAATTTGAACCCAGAACCTACAGCAATGAAAATACTGTAAAGCATTGAATCCATTAACCTCCTCTATTACGACATTAATGCTAGCAGTCAAAATTCCTATTTTATTACATTGAAATAAGATGGACAGCATGATGTCTGCAACATCACAAGAAAGAAACTAAGGTTTGTGACTTAGCTTGCTAGAAATAACAGCTAAATCTATCATAAATTATGTCTACTGCTGTTCAAAGGACAACCAATGCTGGTGTGTTTATGTCCCTGTAACTTAGGGGTTTGGCAAAAGAGACCGATTGAATAAGTACTAGGCTTACAAAGAATGAGTCCTGGGGTTGATTTGCTCAACTAAAAGGCGGTGCTCCAGCATGGCCACAGTCAAATGACTGAAACAAGTAAAAAAGTACATATATATACATACACACACACACGTAAATATCAAACAATGAGAATGAGTACTTAACACTGCATTGGCGGATATTATTTGTGGATTAATGCTACCATTAGTTTCAGGTTAAGGAAGCCCTTAACAATTATCAAGGCTACTATATGGAACAGTATTTGTCTCAATTTTGGAGCCGAAAACTGATGCTCCATGTGATATATATATATACACAGTGGCAGACTGGCCAGGTTGCCAGGTTGTCCAATGGCAAGTGGGCCTCTGTGCCATTAGAATCCATATATGGGGGCCCGTGTTAGTATCTAAGGGGCCCATCCCCTCAAGTTTGAGAGTTTTTTTATTCACTGCTGGTTTAAGCAAAGAGTTCACTTTTAAAAGTGGAAATAGAATGACTGGGTGGATATGCATTAATTATTTCAGCCTGGCTGCGTTTGTAGACAGTTGAAAAGAATACTTTTAACAAAAAAAAAAAAAAAAATTAAATGATAGCATTGTAGTTGTGGGTGGACCCCCTTAGTCTCCTGGCAACGAATATTTTTAGGCCCGATCCGCCACTGTATGTATATATGTGTATATATATATATATTTATATATATCCAAAATATGCTGTTGAGAAGAACTGGTTTAAGCAAAGGGTTCACTTTTAAAAGTGGAAATAGAATGACTGGGTGGATCTGGATGGTAATGGGTACAAGGCCAATTTGAAGTTCCTAATTTCAAATTTATGGCATATTCTTTTATATTGTTTTTGGGGTGATACACTTCATGCTAAATTTACTTAGTACACCACCTAGAGGAAGCAGGTACCAGATCATCAGCAAAAATGCTGTATGTAAAAGGATAGTATTATATCCTATGGCACTTTTACCAGCTTTAATGCCACAAACTAAAACTAATGACTGTTCCTTAAGGAGATTCTGTCAGAGCCATAAGTATTTTCTCACTAAACATTGGAGCAAAACAGGAACTATACTGTTTCTTTTAGTGGATTTTAGTAAATTAAGAAAATTCTAAAAAAGATTATTCCAAGTTTTAAAAGTGAAAAACAAGAAAGTTCCATAGATTTAACCAGAGAAAAACAGAGCAAAATTCAAAAGAGATAAGTTCATCAGACAAGAACAAAATCTTCAATGGAAATGTTAAATGCTGAATGTCAAAATGATGATGATGATGATGATGATGATGATAAAGCCATATCAACCCTGATTGAACAGACCTATGATTAAGAGGTGTTTCAGTTGTGACTATCCCATCTTTGTATAATCAGACACTAGCATTGTCTAACGAGTCCTTCTTTAAAATGGTAGGGAGTAATTTGAGGAGATATTAGTTGTTATTTCTAGCAGGTTTAGTGACCATGTAGAGACTTCCTTGTTGGATTGTGATGTAGTTACAGAATCTTAGTGGTTGCAGAAGAGGAAGGCAGTGTGTGGGAAACAAAGGAAAGTTTTAGGTGAAATAATGTGAGGGGGAAAAGAAAATTAAAAAAAAAAAAAAATTAAGAAATGGATAATAGAAACTGGGTAAGTCCAATTATAAAGGGTTTCTAACATAGATTAAATGGATTAAAAGGCAATCATGCTGATTAGGAAGAGTTAATTTCTGGGGAAAGGTGGTGCAGGTGTTGAAAAAACACACACACACACACTTCACAAAAAAATTCAAATAAATCAGACAGGAATGCTTGAAGCTTTAAACAAAAACAACAATATTCAACAGCTGAGGGAGAAACTGGTGTTGTCTTGCTTTGTGATGATTGCTTGCAATGATTTTTGTAAAAAGATAAATAACAATAATACTACAGCTCATAAGGGTTGTTGTTTTTATGATTTTTAGCATTCTAAAGAGAGCTAGTGGTGTGAAAGAGCAATGGAGTTCTCTGATAAACTCTGAGTATTAATAAGAATGTGGAGGTGCGTGGCTTAGTGGTTAGGGTGTTCAGCATCATGATTGTAAGATTGTGGTTTCGATTCCTGGACTGGGCAACGTGTTGTGTTCTTGAGCAAAACACTTCATTTCACGTTGCTCCAGTCCACTCAGCTGGCAAAAATGAGTAATGCTGCTATAGACTGGCATCCCATCCAGCTGGGGAACACATACGCCATTGAAACCAGGAAAGCGGGCCCATGAGCCTGGCTAGGCTTTAAAAGGGCGCATTGATTTATTTTATTTATTAATAAGAATAAACTAGCTGATCTGTCTCACAATACTTTCAAGCCAGGGACTATAGATAACTTCTGGATATCTGTGGACTAGCAGTGCTACTAGGGATGGGAGCAGTACTGGGTTGAGATAAATTTTTACAGGCATGGAAACTCTGTTACCCTTGTCTACCAAAAACTGATTGTAGATCGCTGAGTTGTGTAGTTATATTAAGGCATGTGGTGTTGTGGTTATGGTATTTGGCTCACGAGCGTAAGGTCATATGTTCAATTCCTGGTAACACATTGTGTCGTTGAGCAAGACAATTTTATGTTGCTCCAGTCCACTCAGCTGGCAAAAATGAGTAGTACCTGTATTTGAAAGGGCCAGCCTTGTCACACTCTGTGTCACCCCACTGCCTTCTTTTGATTAGGAAGGGCAGGCAATTTTCCTCTGTCTGATGGCTATAGTGAAAGAAGTTGTGTATTGGACAACACTGAAATTGTTAAAGACAGATAAGTTCCTCTTCAGCCAAGTCTGACTTTTTTCAAGTTCCATTTGGAGAAGAAGACAAGTGTTATGAGGTAAGTGCTGCACAGGCTGAGGAATGACAGCCAAGAGTGGGCACTTATTCTTTGTAGTCAGGGCATTCTGGATTTGTGGGATTCATAGACAGGTGTAGGTGACAGTCCTCCATGAAACTATCATACATTAATATGCTCAATACAGCAACATAATTTTTTCTCAGTCAGTAATCTATTTTCTTAGTAAACTATTGTATTTTGTGTCTCTGTAAGGTCCCCTTCAGGCAATAATAGAATGGACTATTATTATTATTATTATTATTATTATTATTATTATTATTATCATCATCATCAAGGCAACCAAGTTGGCAGAATTGCTGGTGTATCTGGCTCTTTACATTTTGCATTCAAATCCTGCTGAGGTCAACTTTGCTTTTCAGCCTTTTGGCGGTTAAAAGAAATAAAATTAAGCACCAGTCAGTACTGGGGTTACTGTAATGGACTAATCTTCTCGCCCACAACTGCTGGCCTTGGGCCAAAATTTGAAACCATTATTGTTGTTATTATTATTATTATTATAGGATAGTGGAGTGGTAGGAAATGGTAAAGAACTGAACTAAATGCCTCACATAAATTGTAGTTCAAATCCTATCGAAATTAACTTTACCAGTCATCTCTAAGAAATTAATAAAAATAAGTACCAGTTATGTACCGATGTTGATTTCAATTTACTATATACTCCTTCTCTCCAAATTTGAAGCCTTGTGCCAATAAAGAAAACTTATCAATCAATTATTATTATTCCTAGAGATGATAAGCTGGCAGAATTGCTAAAGTGTTGGAATAATCTTGCTGTGTTTTGCTGGTTCTTTATGTTCAGAGTTCATATACTGCCAAGGTCAATTTTGGGGGGGTCAATAAAATAGAATAGCATGTATTTAAGAATACATGATAGATACACTTAACCTTCTTTGTCGTGGGAGTTGTTGGTGGGAGCGACGCAATAGACCAATCCACTTTCACAAATTTCCTTTAACTTTCTGAGCTACTGAAGGAACCTTTACATGGTTGCCTGACCTGCTAGAAATATCAGCTAAATATCTCCCTCAAATTATACTTTACCTTCTTTAAAAGAAAGGTACATGTGTAAGATAATGTAGATTTATATGCATTAGATCTTAAAAATAAAAGTCTGGATGGTCATTGCTGGAACATTTTGGATATCATGGATCTGCTGATACAGAGTAACCTAGGGTTAAACAACAGCCTTGAGTCTAATAATCCAATGCAATAATACATCTGTATGTAAAACATCAGCCCTTACACTATCACAAATGAGTACTTTGGTATCTTGTCTCTAATAAGATCCAGAAAGTATAAAAGAGACAGAATACAGTGAGAGAGGAGGGGGGTAAGGAAAATTAACAAAACCTTGACAACTAGCTCCTCCCATTACCTTGTTGAAAGTAGTCACAGGGCAAAAACCATACGTCTCTAAATAAACCGCCATTTCAAGAAGCACATGTTTTACACTCTAAATCTTTGTCAACATGCCCTATAAGAGAAGGTGGGCATGGTGAAGGAATATAAACCAAATACATCAGTATAAGATTTTGTGGGGCCCATGTAACAAAGTAGGAATTTTAAAAAAAGTTTCTATAAAACTAATTTTTAAACATTAAATGGCTGTTGGGGTCCATAGATAAAAAAATGGTTGATAACCCCTGTTTTACACCCTAAATCTTTGCTCCATAATAAAGACAAGGTGGACAAGAAATGCAGACCACACACATCTGTACTCCTTTATCATGGGGATTTGGTCCCCAAAAAGACTGATAAATGAATCACCTTGTAAATGGAATGAATAGTAGATTCATTGACCCCAAACTTGCAGCCAACAGTAATCAAACTTCCACTGTCACATATTTTCTTGATTATCTCTACATTTTCCTGCAGAGAATACACTCATTTGTATTGTTTGTTAGGATCGGGCATTTTTGTATTTTTCTGTTCACTGGTCCCCATCTTTCATGGGTATGAGTTTGTAAATCCAAATAAGGAATATTGTGCCTTGCAGCATGGTCATGTAAACACAAGAGATAGTCAGTGCATTCTGGGATAGCTGAGCATTGTGGGTGGTCACTAGGACTTGTTTTTGAAGTACTAGCAAAATTGGCTAATTGCTGACCTGTGTTATCACAGATCAATCCACGATAAGCGTGACATGATCCACAATTGAGCATACCATGTTATCCTGAATCAGCAATGAATGAATCAGTGATAAATGAAGCTACATGTATTTATTTGA
This sequence comes from Octopus bimaculoides, assembly GCF_001194135.2. NCBI lineage: Eukaryota > Metazoa > Mollusca > Cephalopoda > Octopoda > Octopodidae > Octopus > Octopus bimaculoides. The sequence goes on along the minus strand of NC_068984.1, from coordinate 123,073,908 downwards.
TTGGTTACTTCTATACCATTGATTTAGTTAAGAACTAACTAGAACTACTTGCAACCATCAAACTACTGTTTTAGATATGCCTTCACATAGTCTCCTCCACAATCACTTCATTTAATCAAATGTTTATATTTCATACCATCCTATCACAGTTGTCAATATTCTCACAGAGCTTCTAACAGCACATTTTGACAGCAGCTTTAACCCTTTAGCAATCGGATTATTCTGTCAAATGCAATGCTTACTCATTCACGTTATTTTGAATTAACGATGCATTATCTCGAAGCTTCAAGGTTATGATGATGTGATTATTTTTAGAATAACATTGTAGAGTACGTGTGAGAGGTCAGATCTGGTCAGTTTGAACATAAAACATTTAGAATATTTTGGGCTGGATATGGCAGGTTTAAATGCCAAAGGGTTAACATCCTCATCCTCGCTTTTACTTTTGTTTTCCATGCTGGAATGAGTAGGATTGGTTATCCAAGTCTGGGTTAGTTCTTATATATCATCATCATCATTTAACATCCACTTTTCCATGCTTGCATAGGTTAGATGGAATTTATTGAGGCAGATTTTCTATGGCTGGATGTCCATTCTGTTGCTACCTGTTTCCAAGTAATGTAATGTATATATATATTATTCCAGAAGTGTCTGTGATAAAATGGTATGGCTGTGTGGTTATGAAGTTTGCTTTGCAGGCACATGGTTCCTGGTACCATTCTATTGCATAACACCTTGGGAAAGTGTCTTCTACCATTGCCCTAGGCTGACCAATGCCTTGTCAGTGAAATTTGGTAGATGGAAACTGTGAAAGCCATCATATGTTTGTGTGTTTATTTGCAAAAAATGTACACATCAATAAAACTGATGAGTAGAATAAAATCTTGTAGTATTTATCATGCCTGAGTTGCACAGACAGTTCTTTTGCATTCTTGCAATCATAAGTTACCCAGCAACTTGTTTATTGTAGTCAATGATGCTATTATTCATAAGGTATAGCATGATGTAAAAAAAAAAAAAAGAAGGTTAACCCTACAAACTGCATGAAGTTTAGAATGGACCCCATCAGGATATGCTCAGTAGAAGTGATGACAAATATTTCTCCCCCTTCTAACAACATTGTTTCCTTGATCCAAGAAACAAACTTAATTTTAAGGCTGGTGGTTAGTGTTATTTAGTCTGAGAGGGGAGATATAAAGATGCAATTATTAGAGAGTCTGATTGATAATGTTGCTGGTTTGGAACCTACACACACATAAAGAGCACATATCCTTTGTTGATTATTTGGATTACATATATAACCCTACTGCTATGTTAATTGTAAATCTTCGTTTAAAAAAAAAAATAATAAAAACCAAAACAATGCAGGATCTTAGTTCCCAATTATTAAATTACCAAGATTAATTTTTTTCCTAAAACTTAAACATTAATTAGACTTACATTATTAAATAGACTGAACAGTGGTGGTAGTGTAGTGAGGGTAGTAGTGATGGTTCTAGGTCATTGTGAGTGTGGTAGTAGTGGTCAATGAGGTAGAGATAGCATTGGCAGTCAGTCACTTAATAGCAGTGAGATATCAGTAAGGAGAACCCCACCCACACTATTTCAAAGTGAAGAGCTCAACCCACCTGGGATAGAAAAGGAAACAATGAATCAATAATTCTTGCCCAAACTGAAGAATTTCTTTAAGCAGGCCAATATCAAATCCAGACAAATTGAGACTCCCATGTTACTGTTTTCAAGAAAGTAACTAGATAGACATGGCCACAGTCACACTTAACACATTCTACACAGCCTGAAGCCACAGCAAAGTGGATGCACCAAAGAGTAGCAGGTAAAAAAAAAAAAAAGAAAACCACAGAAGTCAGGGTGACGAGAATATGGTTGGAACTAGAAACAAGCAAGGGCAACTGGAAAATGGTTTGCTTTTTAAGTAGCACATTAGTAACACGATACCTTTCTCTTGGAATATATATGGCAAAGTCCGACGAGACTGTGTCCCTGGAGCAGAATATGTTCTACTGCGGCTCTTACACGGGTCCCAGTCTGGGTCCCAAGAATAGGCTCGCATCAAAAATTCTGGGTCAGTTGACTCTGGTGTCATGCTATCATCACAGCCTAAAGTGTCTAGTCCAGACTCTACTGTTATGTGAATTGGACTGGGGTCAGTCTCAAATCGTACTGACCTCTTTGCAGGTAAACATGTCAGCTCACTCTGTGGTTTTGAGCAAGCTTGAGACACAAGTGAGTCAGTCGCTGCACTCACGTTGTTCAACTCACCTTTCGACTCTGCGGAATAAACAACTTGCTCGGCTTGTTCACTTGTTTCAGCAATCTCTTTGCCTGTTTCTTTGTAAAGCTGCTCATAACTTGAAGAGCGTCCAGTTGGCTGAAGATGTAGGTCAAGTTGCTTTGTGTCAAAACGATCTCCAATGTCTAAATCACTGGCATTCATGGCTAACTTGCTGACTTCAGGAGCGAGTTGCACCCCATCATAAACATTTTCATAACTGGACATCATGCGTTCAAAGTCTTCTTCAGTTAGAGCTCGATCATCAGAGCCGCTGTCTTCTCTACAGGGTTGCTGAGATTGTACAGCAGCTACTTGCTCGCCAAAATCAGAACTGCTGATACTAGAATACGTATTGTTGTCTCTAGACTGAGATGATGACATCAACGCTGGTTCAGTGGAAACAGAATCTTCATCTTGTAACGTGGAATCAGGCATCGATATTTTGTTTCCCTCACAAACAATTTGTTCAACCATCTGCTCAAATATGATCTCCTGTTTGTCAATACCTGCACAAAAACAACACACAAAACAAAATGATACAAAATTGGAAATCATCTTTCATGCAACTCTCTCTCTTTTTCATACACATGCACATACACACAGACACACATGCAGGGATTATCCAGTTTAATTTGGAGTTTCTGAGATTCAAATTGAAAAGGTAGAATAAATACCAACAGCCACAATATATTTCAATCTATCCAATTGGAAACATTGTTTTGCTTTAAATATTCTTGGATTCAACTGAATCCTTTCCACTTTGCAGTGAGGATGTATCTGGGACACATCTTCATCCATAACTGCCAACACACTCACACATAAATAAAAGAGGTAAATATTAAACTGGTGTTTAACACAGTTTTTAGAAAGTCATATGAACTAAAAGATGAGGATTTGGCTGCTGACGACTATCATGGGTTGGATGAATTTGCAATAAACTGTTTCTCAAATTGCATTTTGTGTTATTTTGTATGTGGTGCAATGGTGTTCATAAACAATAGATCTAACACCACTTAGCTTTTTTGTTATGTTTTAATCAGCCTATTGTAGCCCTCTAGCATTCAGATTACTCTGTCATATGTAATGCTTATTTATTCATCAGGTTTTGAATTAATCATGCATAATCTCTTAGTTTTGAGATTCTGATGAAGTAACTGTTTATTTTTAGAATGAAATTGTAGGGTAGGTGTGAGAAGCTGGATCTCACCAGTTTGAACATGAAACAGGTAGAATATTTGGGCTGGACATAGCCAGTTTAAATGCTATGTTTAAATCCTACCTATGTTGTCACTGTTTTATGTCCAATTTCTGTGTTGGCATGGGCTGGACAGGTTATCATGGTCTGAGGTTGACCTTGTTTGGAGTAAACGCCCTTATAGTTGAGTTGGGGACCATGCTTATTTATACATTCCTTTTTGGCATGATTCTTTTTATGGCTGGATGCCCTTCTTAATGCAAAACACTTAACAGAGACAAAAAGCTGTGGTATATTTTCACTTAGCATCATAACCATTACCCACATCATCATCAGATGAAATACTAAGGATGACTGGAATGATATATCCATAGTTATGATGATAATAATGATAATACTGAGTAAATTAACAAGAAATGAAATTATATGATAAATGACACCAAAATCAATTAAAGGAATCATTGAGATGAGATGGACTAGAAGAGGATGTATGAATGTTGATGACCAGCATACAACATACACGCCTATATAAAGGTACATACACATATACACAACGAAATAGTGTCCTACAAGTCAGCATATAGACAGCTTTTGTATTTGGAAATCTGTCAGATGTTTGGGGCACTTGATATATACGCACAAGCAACAGTAAACATTGAAAAAAAAAAAAAAAAAAAAAAGAAACAGTAAAACAAACATTCTTTTAAATACAACAAAAAATACAATACACATACACACACATATGGGTACACACATTGCATAGCCACACAACTATTCCGTCTTAAATGACTTAGACTTATAGAATTGTGTACAAGAAGATAAAATGCTTGCAAGATTTATGGTTATTGTTCCTGTGTAGCATAAGGTGGGCTGGTTCAACGAATTTACACATATGAAATTTTGATATCCGTATAAAAAAAAGTATGGTAAAGATGACTAGCCAAAGTTTGGTATGCTGTTGAACTTGGATGCTTTGTCATGTCTCATTCAGCATTTCATAATTCTGAGTTTAAGTCTGGCATGAATCGACTTTGCCAAATGTCATACAGACATCATTAAGATCAACTGATTTATATGGTCCAACTCACTACCAGACAAAAAAGAACTGGTTATCCAAAACAGAAAAATCAGTGTTTACATTAATTTTTTTTCATGTTGGTATCAGAGCTAAGATGGTTCTTATAAATTGAGACATTTAGATATTGTTGGATCTGAACACCGATTTGAGACAAAAGAAAAACAGGCCCACTGACCAGGCAAAAACAGTATATCTTCCAGTTTTTGGCAAAAATTTCATAATGTTTGTTCCAATGTTTTTACAAAAAGTTAGCCTTCCAAGAGGTGGTGATTCAATATTTCTCAATGATGAAAACTTGTTTAGTAAGAATACGACCTTTTATTTTTCTTGGATGTGTACAAGATAGGTGGAATTTTGTTCTCTTCCATTATCCCGTTTTGCAAGCTGTCATGACTTCCTGAGGACAAATTTTTTTCTTTGCAGCTTTTATTGTTCAGCAAGTGAAAGATGAAATCTTTGTTCTTCGGATAGAGTGTAAATCAATGGCAGGTTGACTTCTCCAGATGACCCATTCCCATTCCAGCACAAGGCTATAGCATGATTTCTTTTAACATTAAGCCACAGTTTGACACATTCACCGTACAAACAGAGAATTTACTCAGCCTAAATATTTCTCTTCCTCTACATACACACACATACATACATGGTATGAATGACTTATAGGGTGATCTAAACATTTTTTTTCTTCCAGAGTACACAGGTGAGTATGTGTGAGTGTATGAGTCAGATATGTTCCTCAAAGCCTTTCCAATCCCCTGATATATCAAAATGTCCTCATTTAGTTCTCATACCAGGTCCAGAAAATTCAAAATAGGAACGGAAGAAAAATAAAATAAAACAACAAAAAACAACAACTAAAAATATATATCAGCTTAGTAGGAATAAATCATGTGAGAATTGGTAAACATTACAACAGAATCAGCAAACAACAAATTTCTAGTGCCATGCTCATGCAGCAGATTGTCTGCCAAGCAAAGGAAGGAACTTGTTAGTAGGTACCAGGTTAATGACCTCCGTTTCACCCACAAAAGAAATAGTCAACCATTTCAATCAACATTGTATGTTAGAATAGGTGTAACATTCACCTGAATGCTTTGGGGAAACAATCTACACACCTGACTGTTTGGATGTGCAGATTCAATATGATATAGCACCTAAGGGTAGCAAGTCATTAGGAGTCCCTACAACTTAGTAGTAGTAGTTTTCATACATTTGGTAAGCTGTTCCACCACTGTATATCTCACAGTGCCACTTCAAATCGGCCCTTCTCATGTCTAGTTAATAGTTGTAGTACTTACAGAACACCTCTTACTATTATACATCAATTACTTATATAGTAAATGTGGTACTTAGGTAACATCTCCACAAGTAGTCAGTGATGCACTCAATCATCCAACTGTCTCTTCTACCACTACTATAACAGTTCCTGCTCCTCTGAACTAGAAAGCTACATTACTAATCCCACTGAAACTAATCCAATTCACCTATCTGTCATCCTTTCATCATTCCTACTGTGCCTTATTCTTGAACTAAAAAAAAAAAAAAAATTTTCCATAACCAATTCTCCCCAGGATTACAGCTTTCTGGATCTCCCTCTGTTTAAATTTCCCTTACATACATCTATCTAAAGAAGTTAACATCAACTACATCAGTCAGAGAAGAGGTAGAACCCCCCCCCCCAAAAAAAAAACCCCATGAGCTGTGGAACTACACTTTATCAGCTTTATCTTGTCATTACTTCACTATCTATATTTTACATATATTTCAAAACAGAGCATTTACTAAAAATATAATCCTCTGAAACTTTAATCTTATCCTGAGAGTGGCTCATCTCTGTATAGTGTAGTCAATAGGTGGTTCAACTTTGTGGAGACAGTCTCCAAGACAAAGTCTGAACACACTTCCCAATTTATAAACAAAACTAGAAATTTATAGGATGGAGATTGGGAAGAGTAATTGGAAGTTGTGCTGTTTATGTTTTTCAAAAGGATATTGCCAACTTAAAATAAGCTCCAACTAAGGATAAAAATTGAGATGAGACATTTAAAATTTATTTGTTGAAATTTTAACTGCCACTAGTCTCCACAATGTTAACAATACTAAAAATAATGGTTTCTTTTTTTTTATGGCAGATATTAAATCTAAAATTGTAAAGGAAGGAGAAATGAGAAGCTGTGATAGTCATGCCTCTCTAAAAAGCGATAGTGACAGAGTGGCAATGTCCCAACAGGGCTACTGCTTACTAGCTGAAACTAGTAAAAGAATGTACATGATATGTTTACAACAAAGTATTGAGACTGGGTCACTGTCTAGGTTCACAGAAAATTTATGTCTAGACTACGCTTTGTGGCACTCATCAATAATAACAACAACAACAACAACAACAATAACAATAATAATGATAATGATTGAAAATCACAATGAAGACTATGTGGCTACTCTCCAGTATGAAAGTCAAATTATAATAATAATAACTATAGGCACAGGGTCTGAAATTTTTAGGGAGAGGGCTAGTCGATTACATCGACCCCAGTGCTCAACTGGTACTTATTTTATCAATCTCAAAAGGATGAAAGGCAAAGTTGACCTCAGCAGAATTTGAACTCGGAATGTAAAGCTGAATGAAATGCCACTAAGCATTATGTCTGGCATGCTAACAATTCTGCCAGCTTGCAATAATAATAATAATAATAATAATAATAATAATAATAATAATAATAATAATAATAATGATGATGATTGTTTCTTTACTAATAACATTTCTGATTGGAGAGCAAGTGTAAAACTGTTTGTGTATGTGTGTGTGTCTGTTTGTTTGTTATCATTTAAGATTACTGCAATATGGTACCTAACTAACAAATAGAATCAAAGTGAAATATACCTTTTAGATCAGCATCTGTGGTGAACTGATCATCTCGTGTGGTAGCGGATGGCTGTTGAGCAAGCTGTTGACTAGTTTCATCTCGGTCTTTATTTACTGATTCATACTCATCTTCAATCTCAACTGCTGTTAAACCATTATCCTGTAACCCAAGAGCTTTGGCAAGTTCTTCCTGCTCAAGGGATGTTAATAGTGTGAATTCTGATGGGGACGGTGGTCTCTCTTCACCCTTTTTCAGGTCAGATTCAACGAAGTCTTCTTCTTGTTCAAGTTCGGCTTCTCTGCTTTGGTCAATGAACATCTGTTGTGATGCATCGATACTCGTTCTACCATCAATGTCAGACTGTGAATCAAGAGAACGTCTGAACTCTTCTCCGATTTGGGATTGTGTCATCGGGTCAATCATTGATTGGGTCAATGATTCATGGGACTCGATCATTGACTGAGTCATTATGTCTTGATCATCAACCACAGACTGAAGTGCCTCATGAAGTTCCAATTGAGATTCAGTCATGAGTGTGTATTCAGTGGGTGACAGTGGTCTGCCATTGGAGTCTTTGTCTGTCTTGTCTTTTAATGGGTACTCAATACTCTCAGTCATTTGATCAATTACCCTCAGTTTTTTTATGCGCTCACTTGAATAGTACTCACCAGAACTGTCATCATCGCTTGCACTGGGAGTAGCTGAACGTTCCTGTGCTTCGGTGGAAGAAGATGGGACAAGGATGTTACGGGTACCCAAACCACTTCCATCACGGTGATAAGAGGAGAAGTCAGAAGAGTAATTCGTATAGTCATCAGTTATGTGGGAGTTGTATGAAGTGAAATCTTCAGTAAAATTCACTTTTTCAGTAGCGATCTTGTGTGACACTTTCTCGGTTTCTTTTAGAGATTCAGATGGAAACAGCCCAGTACTCTGTCCAATAGTTGATTTCTCATTGGTCAATGTGCTGGTTTTAGTGTCGGTTATTTCCTGGACTGTTTCCTGTTTCCCTAAAAAAGGAATCTGATCTTCTTGGGGTTGAACAGGTTGTTGGCTCTTTGAAGGGATATCACTGTCTTTCAATGTACCTTTCAGAACTGGTGTTACATCTTTGTCTGGGTGTAAAGGCGGAAACCTATCGGTGGTATTAAAATCAGGCCCACCATTTCTATGAACAATTCTGAAGTCAATCGTGTCCCTTTGTTGATATTCAAAATATTCTCGTCTGTCAATAAATTGGTCTTCAACTTCAGTCTCATCAATTTCTTCTTCAACGAGATCTTCCATTCTTGTTGAGCTCATTAAATGACCACTCCTTGTTAAAGCTTCTATTTGCTCATTCTCCTCATCACTATGTTCAATGAAAGAATGGTCGCTCTCACCCCCAGAATCTTCTCCTTCAATTACTTCAAGAACTCTAGCTGTTTCAGGTTCTTTTAATTCAACAACTTCTTTGTGGAAAGTGTCTTCATGTTGTACATTCTCCTCAATTTCAGATGTTTGAGATTTGAACTTTTTGTCTGTTTTATCAATTTCCATCAAGTCATCAGTGATTGTCATGCTCAGCTTGGACTCATCCTTTACAGCTACTTCTTTTTTAATTTCTTTTTGGAAATCATCTTCTCTGCTGACAGTATCAGTGACAATTTCCAGTTTAGAATCTTTTTCAGTCAGTTTCTGTTCCAAATCTTCAATTTTCTGAATTTCTCCATCTTTTGATTGTTTTTCATACTGTTGTTTCTCAATCTCTTCTTCAAATGACTTATCACATACAGATGACTTTTCTTGACTTATTTCTATCTTGGTGCCATCTTCTTCAAAAGTCTCAGATTTCCCTTCAGTCAGTTCACTATGCATTTTGAGCGCATCTTTTGTTGTTAATTCTTCAGTTGTTTCCTTTTGAAACTCATCTTCTACAGTTGCCTGTTCTCTTTTACTTTCAGACTCTACATCTTTTTGTTTCACTGAACGAGTTTCATCTTTGATTGATTGAATTTCATCACCAACAGTGGTCGATCGGGTTGTACTCTCCTCTGTTGTTGCAGTTTCTGATCTCTTTACTTTGACATCTTCAATAATCTTTGATTCTGATGTGAATTTGCTGGGAGTTATGTCATCAAGAACTTTACGTTCCTCAATAGATCCTTCATGAACTGTAGTTTCTTGGACTCGAGTTTCTTGTTTGAAACTCTCATTCCTTACTTCTTTGTTAGAGATCTCTTCTTTAACAAGTTGTTCCTCTGATGTTTGAAAAGGAAATGGTTTTGTAAAGTCTACTTGATCTTTGTCAGTACTCCTCCTTGATAGATCATCATCTGCTCCACTTTTAAAGCCACTATCTGTAATATCTTCAGATCTTTTCTCCATTTCATCTGTGACATCTATACTCTGAGATTTAGACATATAATCCATTTCTGTCATTATGTCAACATCATCATGATCATCAACATCGCTCTCATCATCACTGGACAGATATTTCTCTTCTTGGAAGTCATGAGGCGAAGTTTCTTTAAACTTAGCATCTGCCTCTGCTTGTAAAGCAGCAAGATCAACAGAATATTTCTCCTCAGTTCGGTCAGAAGTGTCATCCTTGGCTACATGTTTTGGAGATTGCTCAGTAAGGGGAGATTCCGCTTTGGGAATGCTTCTAATATTCTCCACCGATGTTTCATGTGCCAAGGCACTAGATACTAAAAAAGGATCGGCACTAAAACTAAGACCATCGCTTTTGGCCGGTGTTTTAAATTCAATTTTTTCAGGTGAGCCAACAGTCATGAACTGCTCTCGCCTGCTGATTTCAAAATAAGTAGCTTCCTCTGACAGAATGGAACTAAACTGAGGTGCTGTTTTCTTTGAGGTATCAGTTTCATGGATTTCTTCAGATGTTTCCTCATCAGATGTCATATCCTGCTCATCTTCCACACGGTATTCTTGGGAAATTTTACTTGGATACACAGATTTCTCTTCTTTGCTGACACTTTCTTCTATCATTTCAGATGTACTTGATGTTTTATATTCTGATGTTACTGTGGAAACCTGTCGTTCATGAGTAACGGAGGGTTGATCTTTGTGTGAGGTATAGTGTTCTTCTTCCTCCTGACAGCTCTTTTCATGTGTCAGGAACAAATCTAGAGAACTACCTTTGGATCCTTCATCTGATGATAAGTCTTCTTGTACAGGGAATTCATAAGTTATCTCTGTTCGGTCACCCAGATCTTTTTTAAGATGGTCTGCTGTTGGTGATAATCCCGGGGACTCTGTTGAGGATGCCTTTTTCTTGGAGTCTTCATATGACCTCTCAGTGAATTCCTCTTTTGTTCTTTGATCAGTGTGAGTAAATATTTCATCTGATTCCTCATCTGAAACATCCTGTAATTGTTGTAATCTTCTGACAGATCTTTCTTGGGTTTCTTCAAGCACTTTTTCTCTAATATCTTCCTTTAAAGCATCCAGCTGAACCTCTACTAAACTCTCATCAGACATAGATTCAGCCTGTCTGTCAAATCGTTCAGTAGCTTCTGGTGCTGAAGTCTGCCAGTCATGAATTTCTAGTTTCTCTGGAGAGTCTATAATCATTTTTTCTTCCTGTCGAGAGATCTCAAACAGTTCACCAGACGATGATTTTCTAGTAATTTTCTGCTCCACAGGTGAAACCTTAACACTGTCAGCAGGTACACTTTCTACTACTTTACTCTCCTGTATGTCATCACATACAGGAGATCGCATCTCGTTTTTTGAAAGAAAATCTTCCTCACTAGATATAGTTGTGCTTTCCTTATCTTCATCTTCAATTACTTTGGTTGTGTGTTCAGAGATGGTTGTTGACACTTCCTTGATAGAGGTTGTGGAGACAATGGTGTGCACATCCTTGTCAACTAATTTGCTTGAGATTATGTCTTTAGATGGCTCGGGTTTCGATGTATAGAAACTGCGAGATTCCTTTTCTAAAAAAACTTCTCTCCTTGAGATTTCATAATCAGTATCTTTGTGAGGTTCTTCTTCTAGTTGTGTCTGAAGGCCATCATCTGGTGGCTCAGCTCCGTGTTCTTTTGGAGGACAAACCTTGTCAGTTGATGAAAGATCAATAGCAGCTGGTTCGAACGGTGTCTGGCGCTCTAAGGAAATCTTGGCTTCCAAAATTTCCTCCTGCTCAATAATTTCAAAATCTTCTTCATCATAGGGCTTAGGACAAATTTCAGAGGCCTGAGGCTCTGGGGAAGGTGCTTTCAGCTGTGGTTCTGGTGAAGGAGACTTGAGTTGAGGTTCTGGTGAGAGAATCTTCTCTTTAGGTTCTGGTGAGGGAGACTTTGATTTCAGACGTGGTGGAGAGGGGGACTTAGCTTTAGGTTCTGGTGATGGGGACTTTGACTTTATGTGTGGTGGTGATGGAGTTTTCTCTTTAGGCTCTGGTGAGGGAGTCTTCCCTTTAGATTCTGGTGAGGGAGACTTTGACTTCAGGTGAGGTGGTGAGGGAAGCTTTGACTTTAGGTGAAGTGGGGAGGGAGACTTATCTTTAAGGTCTGGTGAGGGAGACTTTGACTTTAGGTGGGGTGGTGATGGAGTCTTCCCTTTAAGTTCTGGTGACGGACTCTTTGACTTCAGGTGAAGTGGTGAAGGGGCCTTATCTTTAGGGTCCGGTGAAGGAGACTTTGACTTTTGAAGTGGTGAGGGAGTCTTTGATTTAGGTTCTGGTGAGGGAGATTTTGACTTTAGGCGAAGTGGTGATGGAGTCTTCTCTTTAAGTTCTGGTGAAGGACTCTTTGACTTAAGGTGGAGTGGTGAAAGAGACTTGTCTTTAGGTTCTGGTGAGGGAGACTTTGACTTTAACCGAAGTGGTGAGGGAGACTTATCTTTAGGTTCAGGCGAGGGAGATTTTGATTTTAACTGAAGTGGTGAGGGAGACTTATCTTTAGGTTCGGGCGAGGGAGATTTTGACTTTAGGTGAGATGGTGAAGGGGACTTTGACTTGAGGTGAGGTGGAGAGGGAGTCTTCTCTTTCAGATCTGGTGAAGGACTCTTTGACTTAAGGTGGAGTGGTGAAGGAGACTTGTCTTTGATTTCTGGTGAGGGAGATTTTGACTTTAACTGAAGTGGTGAGGGAGACTTATCTTTAGGTTCGGGCGAGGGAGATTTTGACTTTAGGTGAGGTGGTGAGGGGGACTTTGACTTGAGGTGAGGTGGAGAGGGAGTCTTATCTTTAGGTTTTGGTGAAGAAGACTTAAGTTGTAACTTTGGTGAAGGAGACTTATCTTTAAGTTCTGGTGAAGGGGACTTTGACTTTAGGTGAGATGGTGAGGGAGACTTATCTTTAGGTTCTGGTGAGGGAGACTTTGACTTTAGGTGAGGTGGTGAGGGAGACTTTGATTTCACGTGAGGTGGTGATGGGGTCTTTTCTTTAGGTTCTGGTGAGGGAGACTTTGACTTTAGCTGAAGAGGTGAAGGAGATTTATCTTTAGGTTTTGGTGAAGGAGATTTATCTTTAGGTTGTGGTGAAGGAGATTTCTCCTTAGGTTCTGGTGAAGGAGATTTCTCTTTAGGTTTTGGTGAAGGAGACTTAAGTTGGGGCTCTGGTGAGGGAGTTTTCTCCTTAGCCTCAGGTAAATGTGATTTCAGCTGAGGTTCTGGTGAAGGTGATTTATCCTTAAGTTCTGGTGAGATATCTTTATCGAGTGAGGATATGGTTTTGTCCAAAGTCTTAGATGATAAAATTTGGCTATCTTCAGAAGTGAAGATCTCTTTTACTTTGCCATCATCTACAGAATATTCTACTTTCTGTTTCATTTCTGTTGTTTCAGTCTTGAAGCTCTTCTCAACTGATGATACAGTTTCTTTACTATCTTTGTGAACTTCCTTCAAATCAGGAGTTTCGCTTTCTGAAGAAATGCTTTCTTTTTTCTCTTGGAATACGTGACTTTCCTTTTCCTCCTGGACTGCACTTTGAGAAGAATCAGTTTTCCAAGATTTTGTCACTTCTTTTTGTACTGTCTCTTTGCTATCCTCTTTCTTTAATGACTTTTCACGATTTGTAACTTCTTCAAACTTAGCAATCAGTGATGAAGTGCTTTCGCGTCGTTCTTCAATGACTTCACTTTTTTGCTCTCCTGCAGAAGACACTTTTACAGTTTCAGATCGGATTTCACTCGTTTCAGATGCAGTTTGGTATGACCTTTCACTTCCTTTAGAGGTAGTGTCTGGTGTTTCTTCATCGGAGCTTAATAACTCATCAGCTTGAGTTGTGACATAATAATTTTGGGCATGTTTACCAGTAAACATTTTCAATTTCTCAGAAAAATCAAGATTTTCATCATCTGAAGGAGTCTTAAAGTGGGCGTCGGGCGGTTCTGGGACACCGTAAGGTTGATCAATATCATCAGCTTTCTCTGAAGCTTTATGTTTTGCTAAAGTACTTGTATGAACTTTGGTAGCTTCACGTATAATAGTTTTTTCAGACATGGAGCCATTCTTAATTTTGTCTTCAAATTTCTCTTTGACAGCAGAGACTTTTACCCATTCTTCTACCTTTGGAGCAGAATCTTCTGTTTCAACATAAGTACCATTGGCTGATGGCAACTTTTCTGCATCAAAGCCATCAAGATCGCTGTTGTCAATAACAACCCACTCAGAAGAGTCTTGCTTTGTGAATTCTTTAGATTCTTTGCGTAACGTTGCCTGTGCTGATTTCTGGACTTCACGAACAATGTCTGTAGCCGAACTTTGCAAAGCAGTGTCAGATGTTTGCTCAAACATTTGAATAATAGAAGCGACTGATCTTGTTTTACCCTCACTCTCATCATCTATCAAGGGTTTTTTTTTTTTTTGTCAATAGTTTTGTTTTTGTTTGTTTTATAATTAAAGGTAGGTAAAAAAAAAAAAAAAATCCGACAGCAATCCGAAATGCAAGCATTAAAAAGGAGAGATTTCAAGATGAGTAAATTGGAAATGTTATTAGAAGGAAAAGGTTTACAGACTTTTACTTTAAATAATACACATTAGTTATTGTAAAGGAATTATCGAGAAAATGGAACATTACAAAAAAAAAAAAAACCATACACACAGAGATACATATTTTATGCATACATTTATATGTATTTGTGTATGTTTTTCTGTATCTGTGTGTAACAATGTGTGAGAGTATATGTATATAAATTTAAATTGCAAATGCTGGATTATAATTAATAAAGAGTTAAGAAGATTAAATAATGGGGGAAAAAAAAAATCAGAGTTAATTAAAAGTTCATTTTAACCTGGTTAATGATGAAATGTTCTGATCAGAATTATTAATTACCATTAATGCAATGAGAACCCTGGATATACCAAAAATCTTTCAAGTGAAACAGTAAAAATTAGGAATTTCTAAAAGAATATGATGTATAAATTACTTAGTTGATGCCAACTTATGGTTTAAAGTATTTACTAATGTAAAAATTAGTAAATAGGAATTTTGAAGGAGTCAATGTAAATAGAAAGTAATTTAAGAATTTAAGTTATAGGTATTGAAAAAGGATCAGATCTTCAGGCCTCAAAGAAACTATTTTGGTAAACAAAACAAATGAAGATCACTCTTTTTTTTATGGGTATATCATTCCAGAATACTCTAAACATTTAATAATAAACATACAAGAATATCACGATAACACAAGATTATCAAGTTTATATATATATATATATATATATATTTGTATATGTATATATATACATACATATACACATGTATATGTATATATACATACATATATATATTTATAAAATATATGCAATACTTTATATCACATGTATAGCAGTAAAAACAAGCTTCACAGTGCAGACTGGGAATAAGACAGCCTTAATTGGAAGAAATCAAAATAAAATGAGAAACAAATAAAAACATTAATATATATATAAATAAACAAAATATTGAAGAAATAAACGAGAAAACATACACAGTGCAGATATGATGGATAAATAAGAATAACTGATGGCAGCAGGGATTTACTGGATTAACTAAGATATATAAAGGTGAAAAGGAAAATGTTGTAAGGGTATTGACAACAACCATTAAAAAAAAACAAAACAAACAAACAAAAAAACAAAACAGCAGACACTGGGATGTTTAAATGGGAAAATAAAATTATATCAAATGAGGATGATGAAAGTCTTGAACTAGCTTCAGTTCTTCAGTGGAGCAGGATAATTGTAAATCAAGAAAATCTTGCATTACTGCATTCATGCACTTTGGGATATTAGCAACAGTAAGGGTGGAATAAAAAAACCAAACACAAAAAAAAAAATCACAAAGTGTTCTAAAATCATCGTTGGTTATTAACATGCTGATGAATTTTCTATTTTCCTTCAGAAAACAGTACCATGAACAATATAGAATTAGTGTCTGTATGTGCACATATATATATATATATATATATATATATATATATATATATATATATATATATATATATATATATATAAGGATTTACTTTTCATAATGAGATAAAAATCCAAGGCTGTGTATATTTTTATCTCATTACGAAAATTAAATCCTTATATTCACACGCTGATATATGACCTACGTTAGACCCCTTATTTGCATAATCACCAAACTTGGAGCCTAAGTATGGTTTATCCATTGCACTTACTCAGCATTACCTGAAACCTCTGGCTCTCATAACCTCTCTCTCTCTCTCTCTCTCTCTCTATGTATATATATATATATATATATCTACACACACACACACACACACACACACACACATATATATATATATATGTATATTTGTGTTTATATGTGTATGGCTCCAACTTTGATCCTACTGTGCAGCACCTTGGGCTAGTGACAAGTCTTATAGACTTAGGTTGTTCAAAGCAATGTGATTAGAATTTGGTAGGCACGAACTGTGCTAAAGCCAGTGTGTGTATGTGTGTGCATATATGTATCCGTGTTAATTGGTATAAATATGGGCATTGGGTTGTATCCTTTTGTGTGAAAAAAAAAAACTAAACAAAAACTAAATTCAACAAATAGAGATCGATAACAAAAGTACCAGATTGAAGTACTGGGGTCAGTATAATTGACTAAAACCCCTGAAGACAGAGGCACTATCATGGCTGTAGTTGAATGACAGTAACCAGTAGAAGTATAAATGCATAATGAATATTTAGTTTGGCTCTGAGATGAATTGGAGAGTTAAAACTCAGAGAGAGAGAGAGAGAGAGAGAGAGAGAGAAAACATATGGGTTGTAACAAAGGAAAGATTGAAATTTCCATGGAGTGGGGCCTTAGAGAATCATAGAAAATGAATGAGTGTGCAACCCATAGGTCAAAATCACAATCTTTATTCTTTTAATGTTAGACCAATATGTTGTTTGAGATAACTCTACAAATATTTTAATCAAGGTTAAAAAAAATATAGCATTTTTTTTGTATTGAATTAATTTATGTATTCTCTATATTGTTTTACATAATCATTCTCTCTTACACATATGTACATATCAATACATATATGTGCATGTGTGTGTAATGTTGAATAAATGGTCATATACAAAAAGCATTGATCAACTGTAGCAAACAATGAGGCAAAAAAAGACAAAAATAATTATAATTATAATGATAAAAATATGTGGGGATAAAACAAAATCTGTTTACGTGAAACATTTAGATGGCTAGATGCAACAAACAGCATAGCATAGCATCAAGAGGTTTCAACATTACCTGATTCTTCCCCATGGCCTTCAGAAGACACTGTGGTGGTGGTCGTGGTGGTTGGCTCTTGACCTGCTAGTAGAGAAGGGTTTTGTCAATACACCAACTTAAATAGAAATACACAGATGAATGAAAACCCGAAAACAAATACCAAACAACAGCAGGGAGGTAAAGAATAAAAAGTGATACAATACGCACATACACATGTGAAAGTGATACAGAATTAAAAAAATAAATCAATGTGCAATAAAAACTGTTAAAAACACCCACTGGAAGACCAAAAACTGTTTAGATGACAAGAAGGGAAAAAGAGGTCAGTTGCTAAAAAAAAAAAATGTACAAAATAGAAACAATCAGTTATTTAGTTTTAGCAGGTTTTTTCTTTTTATGGTGGTATTTAGGAATATATGAGATGAAAAACTTCAAAAACAAAAAACAATTTTCAAAAGAAACCCAGTTCATTTTTATTTAAAAAACTGGATCTCAGTTTTGATTTTATGTTTCAAGGTTGAAACTCTGATCAGGAATATTAATCCAATGTTCTATAAATTTCTGTAAATTTAAAAAAAAAATATTGTTGAACACCAAATTATTCCTAGATTTTTAAAATCAGAATAACTACTAGATTTTAATATAGAACTGAGTTTGTTTTGTTGTTTTCTGTGATTTTTTTGAAGAAAAGGAAATGGAGAAAGACAGACAGAAAGAGCTTGAGAAGAGAGAACCACACATCACTATCTTTTAAATTAATGTAATCTGTTTGGCATTGTACTGCTGACAAACTGACCTGCATAGAAGGGCTGTTATTGTGGCAATACTGATCTCTATGGAGAACTTGGTACTGTTTATGTATAAAGATGCTGTTATTGTTTAGATACAGACCTGTTACTGAGATACTAATCTCTATGCAAGGGGCTGCTACTAATACAATGCAACTAAGTATGATGATAATAGGAATAAAACTGTTGCATAAATCTATGGAAATGCAACACGAATAGTTCAAAATATCCATAAACAGCTATTAGGTCTACATCAAGTGGCAGCTGCAACTACTAGACAAAATGTGTCTTGTACTTTGTGAACAATACACAATTGCTCAGCCCTAGCAAGACACAGAGGAGTAACCAAGTTGTCAGGTCACTGGATAGCCAGTTGGGTAGATAAGTGAGGTAAATAGATTTATGTCCAAAGAGATGCATACCTCCCTGGACAAAAATCTATATATGTAACACACACACACACATATATCATCATAATAATTTAATGCCCACTTTTCCATACATGCATGGGTCAGACAGAATTTGTGGATGCAGATTTTTCTACAGCTGCATGCTCCTCCCAAATTTTCTACAGAAGACTGCAAACGACCAATATCCCTTGTATGAAGGTGATGCTTGCTTACAACCATAACATGATGTCAAGACAAGGACAAACAGCAGCACCATTTAACATACGTTTTCCATGCTGGCATGGGTTGGATGGTTTGACTGAAAACTGGTAAGCTGGGGGAGCTTCACCAGGTTCCAATCTGATTTGGCATGATTTCTACAGCTGGATGCCCTTTCTAACATCAACCACTCCAAGAGTGTAGTGGGTGCTTTTTACATACCAGTTACATAACACCAGCATCAGCCACAACTATGATTTCACTTGGCTTGACAGGTTTTCCCAAGCATGGTATATTGCCAAAGGTCTCAGTCACTGCCTCCATGTGGCACTACATACATATATGATTGGCTTTTCCTGTTTACCAATTGCACTCACAAAGCTTCAGTTGGTCCAGGGCTATAGTAGAAGACACATGCCAAAAGTGCTGCACAGAAAGACTGAACCAGAGGCCATATGGTTGGGTAGCTAGCTTCTAAACTACTCAGCCATGTCCTTCTCTAATATGCCCTACAGAGAAAAGGTAAGAATAATTTATTTGTCCATCACTCTACCAATTTTAGCTTAGTCACTGCCCTTAAATAGTTGATAGTTATTATACAGTTGATATTTGCATTGATAGAAGAAACCATAACATCAAGCTTTTGACAGTGAAGTGTGTGTGTGTGTGCATATTCAGGTGTTTCAACACAAAGCATCAGATCAAGACAAGAAGGAAACTGGATCCAAGGACACCACAAAGAAAAACAACATAGAAAGTAAACAAAAAATTTGAAAAATAAGATTTGAAAAAAAAACTGTAAAAAATGAAAACAGAAATTAAAAATAAATTATTCAGTGAAAAAGAAACAAGGCAATGACAACACTCAATATTCCAGGCACAAAGCAAGCAATGGATAATAATAATAATAATAATAATAATAATTTCAATGATTTCTAAAGATCAAGACCAATATTTCTCAGTTAAAAAGGCTCAGTTTCAATTTTGTCTTTTCTTTTCAACCCAAGGATATTACTGGTACTTGCTAATTCTGAAGGGATTAAAAGTAAGAGACTGAGTAAAAGCTGATCTTGAAAATTGATATTTGAAATGAAAAGAAATGTGATATAACGACATTTGTGCCTTTCTATGAAACCATTAGAATGATTTGTCATCTGTCCTTCGACTAATAAACAGAATCCAATATTATAGGTCCCCTAAATTTTACCTTTTCTATTGTGTATTTATACACCCTGATAATTTATATACAAGTCTAAACAAATTGTTGGCTCTTTTGGTTTTTTAATGATTTTTTTTAATGTTATATTATATTATAGTCATAGTATATATTATGTTATAATATAAATAAATTATTGGATTGTTAATTGTATCTCTCTATTTAATTTGTTTGTAATTTGCATTATACCCATATTTATGTGGTATTCAACTGACGTACCAGTGAACTGGATGCTTTACACACCCCTTTGAAGGAATTCCATTCCTTAGTTTGTTACTTTATATAATATAAAAGTTTTATGTATTTTTTAAAGCCAAACTAATGCAGGTTATAAAAAAATGAGTACAAGTCAATGTTTACTGCTACAACCTGGTATTTCGATATTTCGGGGTTAGGGCCTCTTCTTCAGGAAATCTACCTTGAAATACTGAAATACCAGACAAGAGAACTAACCATTGATCACCTGTATAATTAATTTTTTTTATAACTTGCATTGTTTTGGTTTTTAAGAATATCTAAAACATTTTATATATACATTACATAAAGTGCATTATTGATGTTAGTCTTGCTCATTAGACCCAGCTTAGAGCTAAACAAATCTATAATCAAAGATGTGACTATCCTGCCCATATTTTCATTCAGGACTATGTTATCTACTTTGTCCTTCTCTTTGTAAGACAAAAGAGTATGACTTAAAAGATTTATCAACTATTTCTAGTACATCGCTTGACCATGTGCAAAGGGTAATGAACAAAGGGTGCAAAAGGTGCAAGAGCAGTCCCTAAGATTTTTGTGGGGTAATGAAAACTGAACATCCTCCCGAAAAATTGGGTTTGCACCCCTGAAGCAAATTTTGTTCCTGCACTTATGATCATACAGAGGATTTTTCATTAACTCAAACCTCTTTTTATGTATGTGTGTATCTCTTTATCTTATGTAGTATATCTAGAATTATAATTATTCAATGAATACTTTTATAGTAGGAGAGTAAGGTATAATTTGGGGAGGATTTTGTTACTATTTCTAATAGGGCAAATGATTACACAGAGGTTTATTTTGTATTGAGGTAAGTTAGTAGGAACAGTGAATGCACATGGTTCAGTGGTTACAGTGTCGGCTCACAATCATGAGGTAGTAAGATTGATTCCTAGACGGGGCTGTGTGTAGTGTTCTTGAGTAAGACACTTTATTTCATGTTGTTCTAGTTCACTCAGCTGTAGAAATGAGTTGCAATATCACTGGTGCCAAATTCTATTGGCCTTTGCCTTTTCTTTGATAATATCGGTGGCGTAGAGAGGGGAGGCTGGTATGTATGGGTGACTGCTGATCTTCCACAAACAACCTTGCCTGGACTTGTGCCTCGGAGGGGAACTTTCTAGGTGCAATCCCATGGTCATTCATGATCAAAGGGGGTCTTTATTCTTTATAGTAGGAACAGTAGAACAATGGATTAAACTATGCAGTACAGTATTCTTATTCCATCATCTTACACTGCAAAGTACTATTAACAATAATGTGGCTGCTGTTGATTTGCTATGTCAGAAATGAATATTATTGATAAAGCACTGAATAAAATGCCTCATGGTATTTGTTCTGGCCTTTTACATTAAGTTCAAATCCCACTGAAGTTAACTTTGCCTTTTATCTTTTTTGCGGGGTCAATAAAATAAAGTACCAATCAAGTATTAGTGAAATCCATAGTATTGACTAATCTTGTCCCTTGAACACAACTGCCATGCATGGTTGGAGGGTAGGGGGACATGGCAAAAGGAGGCATACAGTTGTTCGATATGAGTGAAATGTTCTTTTGATTATTATCCTAACAAAGAAGTAGAGGAAAGAAAGAAACATTTTCACTCATATTAAGCAACTGTGCACCTATTTTTGCTCCCCCCTGTGTATACACATACATACATTATATATATATATATATATAATTATAATATAGGGTATCTAAGAGATACCACCACGCTGAAAAATAGCAGTCAAATCTTGACTCTAAACCACAATAAATGTTCATATTTATTCCCATGCTGGCCACTTGATAAAATCAATATTTTGAATATCGATCTTATCCTTATTTATTTATTTATATATATATATATATATACATGTGTGTTTGTAATTGTCATTCAAATGTGGTTTTCTCTGTAATCATCTAACCTTTGGCAACAGCAGCAGCAGCTTGTTGTTGTTGCTGTTGCATTTTTTGCTGATGCTTTTCGATAAAGCGGAGATAATCATCGCTTTCTTCATCATCGTCATGATGGGGGCTGCTGCTGTCCTCGGTGATAGTTATGGTGGGTGTTTTCCCCGCCACAGCAAGACGGGCTGAAAGTAACAACAAAATAGACAAATGCGTACTGCTGCCTGCAACACAAATAATGAAAACAGAAAACGAAAAAGAAAAAAAAAAAAAAGGAAGGAAGAAGAAACCCCAAAATATATAAAATTTTGAATTATAAGCAGTTCTAATAATGTAAACATTATTGATGTCACATACTTATAGTATGTGTTTTGTCTACGCACTCATTAGCTGCGGGATAGCATCAGAGGGAAAAGTCCCTTTAAGGTTTGGCATCTTAAAGTGACTTATTTTTTCTGACACTATTTAACAGCTAATGATACACAAAATGCATACACTGAGTTTGTGACATTGATAATGTTTATATATATATATATATATATATACACGCATAGAATATATATAAATAAAACCCAGCCAACATCCTGCAAGATTGCAAGAGCCAAGAACCACTGCAACACTGTTAAGCGCAATTCAACTAAATACAAAAATAAAATACAATAAAAATAAATGTTTAAAAAAAAAAAAATTATGAAGCCAGAAGTACAGGCACATTAGTTTCAAATAAACATTAGCAACAAACATACAAATAAAAAGATAGTGCTCCTGAAAAACCTGAGTTGTGATGGCTAAACAGAAGAAAGAATATGTTGTATGTATAAACA
>NC_068984.1:123046446-123050823 GCF_001194135.2 Octopus bimaculoides | reverse complement strand
TATATATATATATATATATATATATATATATATATATATATATATATATATATATATATATATATATATATATATGCAACTTGACACAGTGATATATAAATCTTGTTTCATTTGATACTAGACTCAAGACTTTTTGAGATATTCCATAGGCAAAGAAACAAGACAAGTTTTGTAAGAGTTATTTTATTAGATAAATACATTCCATTTGCAGCTATGTATTAAGTACTTTGCCCTACCATGTATTCTGCTCTTGTTTAACTCAGAGTTTCAACCTTGGCTGTTCATGAGTAAAGAAAGGGATTTACTATACTTATAACGTAAGGTAGACAGGGTGTTAAATGACAACAAGGATCCTAGTATGAATTATAAGGTCTATGTAAAAACTCAGTGTTAGCATGTGTGTAGTTAAACACACTTCTACTGTCTGAAGACTGTATTGGGATGTATTGAGAGTTTAATTGATAAATTTGTTAAGGAATCTTATAAACATGGCAAACACCTTACTCTACTGTACAACCATGAACGAAAAAAGGAAAAAACTCAGAGCATGCTGTCAACTGTTTATATATACACACACACACACATACCCTAATCTAACTAATCTATTTTCAAACATATTCTTCCTGTATTTTTTGTTACATGCAGTTGTGTGTGTGTATATATGCATAATACACAGAAAATTCCTTAGTGTTGGAGAGTACATTTGTGCATGTAATTAAACAGTATGGTTGGTTAGTTACTCATCCATTACTGTTCAGTTTCACCAGTGTGTATTTTCGAAATAGTGTACATTGAACTACATGTATTTGCATATGTTACTAGGCACGCAAAGGCTAACAAGGGAGATAAATTCAGGAATATTTCTAGTGATAGCTTCCCTTATACAGGGGAGATAAATTCTGTCAAATGAAGTAATTAAGGTGAAATTATAAAGTGAAAATTTTTCAGGTTTGTAAAATATAGAATATTAAGCTAGGAAAGATATAGTTCAAAGTATCTGGCAATATAAAATAGGAGGAATGAAATAATGTACACCTCCTGTATATAATATAAGAAATTTAAATCTAAATTACAAAGTTGTGGTTTTGTAATAGAGTCTTAGGTAGATAGATACAGGGTGAGTGATTATGAAGAGGGTAGGTGAGAGATGTCAAAGAAAAAATAAAAAGAAGAAATTAAAGAAATATTTTCAATATTCAAGGTTAAGGATTTTGTGGGCATGACAAACGATTCCACTATTTAAAAAATGGTGACATAGACATGAGCAGTCAAACTACACACCTACACTTTATGTGGAAATTGGTAGCATATCTAGGGTATTATTACCATACTATTCATCATTTAAAAAAAAAAAATAATCAGTTTTGCCAAATTTCATACCATTTCATTAATATGTTCCCAATCAACCAGATACACTTCTCTCTTTCTTTTTTATGTTATATTCAATTCAAGGTATATTTTACTGCTATTTTTAACAGATCAGATCATTCACTCTGACTTTGTTTTCACAGCTTCCAAATACAAAATCTTTTCAATTAACCCATCTATATGTATTTTTGTATATATCTGTGCATCTAACTTTCCAAATGTATGATTGTGTATATCTGTCTATATGTCTCTGTATATCTGTCTGTATCTACTATCTGTGCATGCCAGAAATACACACATATCTATATATATATATATATATATATCTTTGCTTCAGTCATTACAAACCCCACTCTACACTATTATAACACATCATGTTTACAATTTACTAATTTCTCTATATTTTTAATATAAAAATTTTCCCCCCATTTCATTCATAATTTCTTTATTAATTAGGTACTTTACCTCAGTTGTTTTCACACACTATGTAATTACAGAGATATTTTGCAGTTATTTCTTCCAGATCAAGTAACTTTCTCTGGGTCTGTTTTTGCTGCTTCTTGAAGCAAGATTTAAACTTTACAGTTCAATCTGCCTACCTATATATCTCTGTGTGTGTGTCTATCTGATAACACAAAGCTACATTTATCTCCATCCATCCGTCCGTCCGTCCATCTATTTCAGCCATGTTACACTTTATTATCTATTCTTTCCATCTCCCTATCATTCTCTGTTCTTCCTTCAGGTCATAACTGTATGGTTTCAGATTCAGTCCCAATGTATGGCACCAAGGGCAAGTGTGTTCTACAATAGATCCTGGTTGACCAATGCCTTGAAATGATTTTAGTATATGGAAACTGTGTGGAAGCCTGGTTGTATACATATGCATGTGTGTGTATGTGTATGAGAGAAAATCAAAATTAGGTATTAGCTCTTCTGATGAGAACCCACCTGAAATGACCCCTGGTTGTCTCATACAAATTTCCCTTTTTAAAGTAATCTAAATGAAAATCTTCCAGTAAAATTTCATGTTATGCTTCAAACACCATGTTAATAAGAACAAAGTTAATTTAATATTTTTTGCATTCTTTTAGAAATTAATAAAAAAAAAAAGCAATGTATTTCAACAGTAACAAAAGGATCAATAAATAAAGCATAAATAAGGACAAATTTGCAGCTGATTACACTAACAGTAGTAATTAGCAAGTTTAACAAATTCAGAAAAAAAAAACACACAAAAAAACCATTAATATTCATAAAAAAATAACATTTATATATATATATATATATATATATATGAAAATAACAACATCAACAACTATGACAACAAGGTGAACTATGAAACAACGAAGAACCCTATATGTAGTTACTCCATCTATTAGATATAATAACGAAATCTCCCTTAAATCACATCCTACCATCTTAAAAAAAATGGAAGGACATATTGGATAATGTATTCCTTGATACACTATGCCTGAATAGAAGATGTGATGGTCACGGCTGTAATGTCTTTGATTATAAGTTTGCTGGATAAGATCTGACCTGGGGTTAAACAACATTAACAACAATGGCAAAAACAATCAAAATAATTATATAAACATGCAAATCAAATCAAGTTAAACAACAGAGATGGGGGAGATGGTAACCATGGCAACAAAATGAATATAGGAGGTAATGGAAACAGAAACATGATGCTGAGATGAAAACATGCTGAAAAGTTAATGAATTAAAGAAGAAAACAATTTTTGACTGAAAATTATAGCCAATTTCTCTGAGTAGTTGTTTTGTATATGTGTGTATATATCAGTTATTAGAATATGCATACATTTATGTACATCATAGTTTGCTAATGGACTTCTCTGTTTAAGCATGGCTACACATATAACAAATCATTAATTAATCTGTACCTGTGGGTTTTCTAACACCTTTTCTTTCAAAAACTGAACAATCTCATTGGTTTACTCCTTATGAAGAATTAATTATAATACATATGTGAAAGTTGAGAGTATTCTCTCAAGTCTTGCTGAGAGCAAGAGAACCTCTACTGTGCTGGTGTCACGACAAATATGCTCCTGATACACTCTCTAAAGTGTAGCCATCCATGAAGGGCATCCAGCCATCGAGCTCAAGACAAAGCAAGACACTGGAGCAAGATGTGGGCCTCCAACCGATCAGATCCTGTTGAATGATCTGAGCCAAACCAGCATGGAAAGCAGATGTAAAATGATGATGGAAATGATGATGGAAATGATGATGATATGACTCATATTGATCTTTCCAAAGTTCTATTTTGGAGGAATCACTCGTGCCAATAATTCAACACATTTGTGGCTGTACTTATTAACCTTTTCTTCATCATCATCATACACTCCTACCTCCCAACCATTGTTTCACATCTAATTTCAATATACCCAAAAGTCTTTTATATATATAGTTGAGTATTTACTTGAGTGTCCTCTTGAGTAACTCAAGAAACTGGTCAAGCTAATGTTTCAAAATTATGAAGTAAATTAAAATATATATTTTTTTGTTTTTAGTAGAATAAAACCCAATCAATGTGTGTGTGCGTATGCAATAATGAACTACTGATGAAACTGATGGGAAAAGAAAATCATGTGAGACCACTTGTTGCTACTTATGATACTAGGGTGTTGTGACAGTACCCTTGGTTCAGACAACTGCATCACTGAGAGTCCCTGGTTCTTGTTCTTTGTTTTGTTAATAGAGTGAATGTGCATGAGTGTTTATATTGGTAAGCTATTTATTGCTGTACTCCATGTAAATACAACTTTTCAAATGCCGACCGTTCATTCTATATCTATTAAGTAGTCCATTTATTACATTTGGTCCCACTGATTTAGCCATGCTGGCCACAAAGTCGAAGATGATAATGATGGTGATGACAATGATGATGATGAGGATTTTGAGTAATTACAAATTGATCGGTAAAGTTGTTCATATATGCTTGACATATGTAATTACATATGTTATAAATATCCTGTTTTATAC
>NC_068984.1:123042544-123046436 GCF_001194135.2 Octopus bimaculoides | reverse complement strand
TACATATGTTATAAATATCCTGTTTTATACATACATACATATATATATATATATATATGTATATATATATATATATATATATGTAGGTATCATATATATAATATTATATATATATATGTTGTTTGTAAAAAAAACATAAATCCAAAAGAAGAAGCTCACTAAGATGTAGAGCAGTATATATTAAAAATGGGGAAGGCTGGTTTATTGGATTACCTTAGGTTTCTTGTCCATAAAGGGTTTAGCTTTAAGGTGTATCATCAGAATCTCAAAAAACCTGTTGGCCCATGACCTCTTAAAATTATTTTTAAGAGGTCATGGGCCAACAGGTTTTCGGGATCTGATGATATGCCATAAAGCTAAACCCTTTATGGATGGGAAACCTAACGTGATCCCATAAACCAACCTTCCCCATTTTTAATGTATATATCAAACACACTCCTATACACACAGATGCTCACACTTGCACACATATACATAGCAGTACAAACACAGATACACGCATAATGTATGTCCATTCGAATCTGATTCAAGAATCCATAGAAAAATTTTACTTTACTAACCTGTCCAACCCTTAATTGCATACATAAAAACGAATGTAGGAATGTTTAAAAAAACAAAACTAAAAAAGCAAACAAAACATAAATAAAAATTAAATCTACAGGTAATGATTATAGATTTTGTTGTTGTATGCATATAAAGTGAGTGTGCATGCATTTGCAAGTGAGTGTTTTTATATGTATTTGTGTGCTACAAATGAAAATAACGAAGCATAAGAGGTAATGATCTTACGGAAAATAATAATAGTAATGAGGAAGACACAAATGGCATGCGAAGGACAATGAATAACAACACTAAGGCATTTTTTTTTAACAAATCAAAAAACACCACCACCAAAAGTTTGAAGAGATTTTACTTCAATCAATGTATTAGTCAAGAAAGCTAAAAGTAATTGAATAATGCAAATAAAAGACAAAAAAGCTGAGAGTAATAGTAAATAATAATGATGACAAATAATAGCAACATAAAAAAAAAAATTATGTACAAAATATAGAAAAGGAAGTATATCTAAGAATTTTATGAAAGCATGCATTTCTCTAAAAATTATTAGGTTATGAATGATGTATTTAGCAGTTATTTTTATAAATACCAGCACCATAATGAGGCAAATACATCTTCAAAGTTGCTATAAATATCTTCTAATGCACACTGTACTTGAGAGGGAATATGAAGGATGTCACAAAAAATGCTTATGACCAAAAGATAGAAGTTGTGTGGACACTAAATAGATAGCTGTGTGATCAATGAAAAGATGGAGAAATGACCACAAGAGGAGAAACTATGTAACCACCGAAGAAGTAGTTGTATAATAGTCATTGATGACAGATAGAGGACTATGGAAGGGAGGATTTGATGGCTTCTGATGAGAGGGTTACATGGCCAAAAGAAATAATTAGCATGACCACTGCAGAGGTGGTTATAGTGTTACCTATGAAATGTGTGACCACTGAATAGATGGTTATACAACTACTGTCAATCTGCTATATAGCCACTGAAAAGAAATGGTTATATGACTACCAAAACTATAGTCATATGTACAGATGGTCACTGAAAAGGTGATTTCATGGTCAATGAGTATTTAGTTGTATGGCCATGAAAAGATGGTAAAGTCAACCAATGTTGATGCCTCAATACAGCATTGATGAACTTGTTGAAATATTTCTAAAGCATGTGTTAATCAAAGACTTTACTGGATCATCGTTGTTGTCATGAATATTGCTTACCTGATAAAGTGTCAAGCAAATGAAATCTTTGAATTGTCTTTGAGTGCCAATTCGCACAAAACAAAAAAGGGGAAAAAATGAATAAAAATATGTAATAAAAACAAGCCAAATAAGATGTAATAAACCAGTTTCTACACAGAAATGAAACCTGTCAGAAGTTAGAGGATGATGGTTAAAACTCAAGGAAGTGGCATCAAAGTGCAATCAGAGAAGCCATCACTCAAATGTTGACCAACAACAACAACAATCCTGGTTTTGGTGAAGATAAAGGCCTGTTTTTTTCTTTTTCCCTCAGTCACAACAGTGAAGTTGTATTTCTGAGACACACTTTGAAGAAAATGGTTAGTTAGAGCGCTTTTGCTTAAATCTGTTTTGTTTTTATACCAGAACCTTTATATTAAGCTGAGGCCAAGGATGAAGATATCTTTCAGCAGATATTAAGAAGAGACGAAAGTGTAAGAATGTGAACAAGTGAGTGAATGTAAAAAGAGTGACTGAGCAAAAGAGAGAGAGAAAGAGAGAGGTAGGCAAAAACCAGAGATCATCTAAATTACCTTGTGAAGATGATTTTTTCTTCTTACGATTTGATTTACGATTTTTCCGTGAAGACTTTTTTGTTGTGACCTCTTTAGTGGGGTCAGATAGAACGGTTGGTGTGCGAGAGTCTTGGAATTGGAGAGTATCTTGGTCTGAAGTTGACTGAGATGATATGTGAGTTGAATATGAAATGTCACCTTGCTGAGTAGTGCTACTTTGGGAGTGACTACTAGAAAGTGCATCAGGTTGTTGAGTGGAAAGATGGAGAATGGACACATCACTCTGTTGATGACCAGAGAGCTCATCAGATTTTGGAAAATCCTTTGTGGTGTGTATTTGTTCAATATTATAGCTACTACTTTCACCTGATTGGCCAGTATGTTCAAAAGTGTACTTGTATTCAGTGCTGCTGCTCTGTTTAAGACCTTGTTCAAAGCTATATTCAGTGCCTTGCTGTTCAGTACCTTGAACTAACTTGAACTGACCTTGTCCAGTGGAAAGGTCATCTTTTTGCAATTGAGCTTCATCAGAGGTGAGGTTCTTTTGTACATGTGTCTGAACGACGGAGACTATTCCATCTCCCTCTTGAAGGTGACCAACATCACTGTCAGATGTAAGAACAGTGGTTAGAATCTGACCACCAGTAGATACTTTATCACAATGAATCCCAACAGTTTTGTCACCAACTTGATTACCATTTTCACCAGTTCGAGAATCAGCATGACGTAATTCAACTTGATGAGACTGAAGAGGAATATGTTGTTGAACGTCTTGACCAGTGGGGAGATGAAAACCGTGTAGAGGTGCATGCATGTCCATGGTTAGGTCAATAGTTTGAGGTACACGGAGAATTTGTTGAGAGACAGGGGGGTCAATATAAAAGCAGTATTGATCATCCCTATACTGACCACTATGTTTGAGGGCATACTGACATTCAAAGACATTACCGTGGTCAGTATGTTTGGGGCTATACTCGCATTCTTTGTTATCTGCATGTTGGTCAATGTATTTGATGCTATATTGACATTGTAAGTCATCTTGACGTTGTTCACTGTCTTTGAGGCCGTACCGACATTCACTGTCATCTCCATGTTGGTCAGTATGTTTGAGGCCATACCGACATTCATGGTCATCATCTTGGTCAGTATGTTTGAGGCCATACTGACATTCATGGTCATCTCCATGTTGGTCAGTATGTTTGAAACCATACCGACATTCATGGTCATCTCCATGTTGGTCAGTATGTTTGAAGCCATACCGACATTCATGGTCATCTCCATGTTGGTCAGTATGTTTGAGGCCATACCGACATTCATGATCATCTCCATGTTGATCAGTATGTTTGAGGCCATACCGACATTCATGATCATCTCCATGTTGATCAGTATGTTTGAGGCCATACTGACATTCATGGTCATCTCCATGTTGGTCAGTATGTTTGAGACCATACCGACATTCATGGTCATCTTCATGTTGGTCAGTATGTTTGAGGCCATACCGACATTCATGGTCATCTCCATGTTGGTCAGTATGTTTGAGGCCATACCGACATTCATGATCATCTCCATGTTGAT
>NC_068984.1:123039117-123042464 GCF_001194135.2 Octopus bimaculoides | reverse complement strand
TCAGTATGTTTGAGGCCATACTGACATTCATGGTCATCTCCATGTTGGTCAGTATGTTTGAGACCATACCGACATTCATGGTCATCTCCATGTTGGTCAGTATGTTTGAGGCCATACCGACATTCATGGTCATCTCCATGTTGGTCAGTATGTTTGAGGCCATACTGACATTCATGGTCATCTCCATGTTGGTCAGTATGTTTGAGGCCATACTGACATTCATGGTCATCATCTTGGTCACTGTGTTTGAGGCCATACTGACATTCATGGTCATCTCCATGTTGGTCAGTATGTTTGAGGCCATACCGACATTCATGGTCATCTCCATGTTGGTCAGTATGTTTGAGGCCATACTGACATTCATGATCATCTCCATGTTGGTCAGTATGTTTGAGGCCATACTGACATTCATGGTCTTCATCTTGGTCACTGTGTTTGAGGCCATACTGACGTTCATGGTCATCTCTATGTTGACCAGTATGTTGAACTGACTTGAACTGATCTTGCCCACTGGATAGGTCATCTTTTTTCAGCTGTCCTTGGCATGAGGTTAAGTTAAGATTTTGTACTTGCGCCTGAATGCTTGGGACAGTCCCATCTGAACTGACACTTCCATCAACATGATGATCTTCCTCTCGAAGGTGACCAACATCCCTGTCAGAGGTCAGGACTGTGGTTAGAATTTGACCACCAGTAGATACTTTATCACAATGAACTCCAACAATTTTGTTAGCATCTTGATTACCATCTTCAGTTCGAGAATCATCATGACGTAATTCAACTTGATGAGACTGAAGAGGAATATGTTGTTGAACATCTTGACCAGTGGGGAGATGAAAACCGTGTAGAGGTGCATGTATGTCCATGGTTGGGCCAATAGTTTGATGTACAAGGAGAATTTGTTGAGAGACAGGGGGGTCAACATAAAAGCAGTACTGATCGGCAGGAAAATTGTCAACTAAAGGATCTTGATCAACAGATAAGTCAGTATGCTTGCAACTATCTTGACCTGTGGAAAGGTCAACATGATGCAGACGTGAACCACCTGTTGGGGTGTCACTATGGAAGGAAGGCTGATTAGTTGAAAGACCATCACGATGATCCTTTTGGCTACTAGGAAGCTCAGCATGAACTGGTAACCCACCAATGTATGTATTGTCTTGAATGGATGGTAAACCAAAACCATGTGGATCAACACAGGAACTACTTTTATCTGTGAGCTGCTCAATAGTTGACAGCTCTTGGCCTTCACCAATGTGAATATCTGTCTTTTGCAGTTGATCTTGACTTGTGGGAACTGGAATACCTTCACCAGTATGCTGTTCCTGAGCAAGTGGAAATTTCAGGTCAGTGAATGTGACAGGAGAC
Organism: Octopus bimaculoides; assembly: GCF_001194135.2. NCBI lineage: Eukaryota > Metazoa > Mollusca > Cephalopoda > Octopoda > Octopodidae > Octopus > Octopus bimaculoides. The sequence continues at coordinate 123,041,096 of NC_068984.1, read as the reverse complement.
TGCATATCTACAATTTTAGATGACATATGCTGTATTCCTGGAGTAGAAACCGCAGTCACACTATGAACACCTTCAGGAGTAGGTATTACAACATTGTTTTCAACATCCTGAGCAGTGTGTAAACCAATATTACCTTGTACATCCTGATGAGTAGGTTGATCAGTATCGCTTGTAGGTCTCTGCTGACTATGTTGGTCAACTCTGTGCAGCTTTTCAAGATTATCTGGAACATCCACATGATAAACACCTGCACCAATGGACAGTCTATTACCCTGATCATCTTGAGCAGTAGATGGAGAAATATGCTGGCCATATTGGTCAGTAGGAATATGAACGGCATCAGTATCTTGAGTGGATATTTTAGTATATTGAACACCTTGAGCAATGGGCTGTTTGATTATATGATAATCTTGTTTAGAAGGCAAATGGCCTTGACTAGCAGGAAGATCAGGTGTTGTATGATATTCTCCAATAGACTGTCCAATAATTTCTGGGGTATCATGACGTGTAGTGATGTCAGCACTGCCTGCTGGTTTATCAACAGACTGAGAGCCACCTTGAGAAGAAGGTTTGGCAGCACGATGTAGCTGTTCTAGATCTACAGGAAGATCAACATGGTAGACACCAAATGGACCACTAGGTTTGGCAACATCAATACTTTGCAGTTGTTCACTAGCTGGCAGATCATGATACTGAAAATTATCTTTAGTTTTGGACATTTGTATATGTGGAATATCTTGAGGAGAGAGTATTTCAATATTATAATCTTGATCAGGTAGAATTTGTTGACCATGAGGAAGATTGACATCATATGTTCCAGTAGTATCAACTGACTGACCAACAGGATACTCTCTGTCAACATAGCGCAAAGTTCCTGGAATAACAGGCTGGTCAACATGATAAACACCTCTATCAATAGATTGTCTGACATTTCGACCAGTGGGTAGATCTGCTTGCACATTACTACGATCCCTTGATGGATCAATGCGATCTTGGTCAACTGACATTTCAACACTTTGAAGATCTTTACGTGTGAGTGATTCCACAGGCAGCTGGAGATCTTGACCAAAAGCGAAATTAACGTCTGGGAATGAAACTTGACCAAATGGATCAATACTTTTTTGGATATCTTTATTAGATTCTTGGACATTCTGAGTAGATGGTTCATCAGTTGAGCTCAGACATCTCTTTCCATCCGACATGTCAACTCTGTGCAGACGTTCAAGATCAACTGGGACATCCACATGGTAAACACCTGCACCAAAGGACAGTCTATTACCCTTATTAACTTGAGCAGTGGACAGAGCAATATGCTGGCCATATTGGTCAGTAGGAATATGAACAGCATCAGAATCATCAGTGGCTATTTTAGCATTGTGCACATCATGAGCAATGGGCAGTTTAATTTTATGATCATCTTGCAAATGGTCTTGGCCAGCAGAGAGACCAGAGGGTGTTGTGTGATATTCTCCAATAGTGTGTTTAATAACTTCTGGTACATCTTGAGGAGTTGGGATATCAGCTTGAGTAAGTGATCTGTCAGTAACTTGAGAGCTGACTGGACGAGAAGGTGGGTCAACACGATGTAATTGTTCTAGATCAACAGGACGATCAACATGGTAGACACCAAATGGACCAGTACGTTTAGTAACTTTAGTATCTGGCAGCTGTTCACCAGTTGGTACATCATAATATTCATCATCATCTCCAGTTTTCGTCATTTCTACATGTGGAATATCTGGAGCAGATAGATTTCCAATGTTATAATCTTGATCAGACGGAATTTGTTGACTATAAGAAATGTTGGCATCAACTGGTTCAATGCTATCAACTGATTGATTGACAGGATACTCTCCATTTTGAAAGGAAGGTTTCTCAACACGGTGCAAAGTTTCCAGAGCAACAGGCTGGTCAACATGATAAACACCTCCACCTACAGATCGTCTGACATTTTGAGCATGAGGAAGAGGGACTTGTTG
>NC_068984.1:123038101-123038808 GCF_001194135.2 Octopus bimaculoides | reverse complement strand
CAACGTGATCAATAGATGACTCAACAACATGAATATCTTTACGAGTGAGTGGCTCTACAGGTAGCTGGTGACCTTGACCTGGAACAACATCAACAGGTGTGGTTTGATATTCTCCAATAGTGTGTTCAATACCTTCCGAGAAGCCTTCAGTTGATGGGATGTCAGCTTGAGTAAGTGATTTGTCAATATCTTGAGAGCTGACTGGACGAGAAGGTGGGTCAACACGACGTAATTGTTCTAGATCTACAGGAAGATCAACATGGTAGACACCAAATGGACCAGTCGGTTTGGTAACTTTAGTAACCGGCAGCTCTTCACCAGTTTGTGGTAGATCACGATATTCAAAAGTATCTTCACCTTTTGACATTTCTACATGTTGAATATCTGGAGTAGATAGATTTCCAATGTTATAATCTTGATCAGACGGAATTTGTTGACTATAAGAAATGTTGGCATCAACTGGTTCAATGCTGTCAACTGATTGATTGACAGGATACTCTCCATTTTGAAAAGAAGGTTTCTCAACACGGTGCAAAGTTTCCAGAGCAACAGGCTGGTCAACATGATAAACACCGCCACCTACAGATCGTCTGACATTTTGAGCAGTAGGAAGTGGGACTTGTTGATCAACGTGATCAATAGATGACTCAACAACATGAATATCTTTACGAGTGAGTGGCTCTACAGGTAGCTGGTGACCTTGACCA
>NC_068984.1:123026351-123031910 GCF_001194135.2 Octopus bimaculoides | reverse complement strand
TGAATATCTGGAGTAGATAGATTTCCAATGTTATAATCTTGATCAGACGGAATTTGTTGACTATAAGAAATGTTGGCATCAACTGGTTCAATGCTGTCAACTGATTGATTGACAGGATACTCTCCATTTTGAAAAGAAGGTTTCTCAACACGGTGCAAAGTTTCCAGAGCAACAGGCTGGTCAACATGATAAACACCTCCACCTACAGATCGTCTGACATTTTGAGCATGAGGAAGAGGGACTTGTTGATCAATGTGATCAACAGATGACTCAACAACATGAATATCTTTACGAGTGAGTGGCTCTACAGGTAGCTGGTGACCTTGACCACGAACAACATCAACAGGTGTGGTATGATATTCTCCAATACTGTGTTCAATACCTTCCGAGAAGCCTTCAGTTGATGGGATGTCAGCTTCGGTAAGTGATTTGTCAATATCTTGAGAGCTGACTGGACGAGAAGGTGGGTCAACACGATGTAATTGTTCTAGATCTACAGGAAGATCAACATGGTAGACACCAAATGGACCAGTCGGTTTGGTAACTTTAGTAACTGGCAGCTCTTCACCAGTTTGTGGCAGATCACGATATTCAAAAGTATCTTCACCTTTTGACATTTCCACATGTGGAATATCTGGAGCAGATAGATTTCCAATGTTATAATCTTGATCAGATGGAATCTGTTGACTATAAGAAATGTTGGCATCAACTGGTTCAATGCTATCAACTGATTGATTGACAGGATATTCTCCATTTTGAAAGGGAGGTTTCTCAACACGGTGCAAAGTTTCCAGAGCAACAGGCTGGTCAACATGATAAACACCTCCACCTACAGATCGTCTGACATTTTGAGCAGCTGTTAGATCTTTATGTACATCATCTGAATCCACTGACAAATGAACACGATCTTGACCAACTGACATTTCAACATTTTGAATATCTTTACGCATGACTGTTTCAAGAGGTAGGTTGTCAACTTGATCAGATTTGATATTATTATCTTGGAATGGATCTTCATGTGATAGCTCAATACGTCTGATATCTTTGGTGGTTGGTTTCTCAATCTTTTCCTGGTTATATTGATCAGTATGCAATTCAACAGTTCCTTGGACCATTTGACCATCAGTTACTTTAACATGGTTAAGAGGACTATGTTCTTTTTGCTGCCTATCTTGATCAACATGGTAAAAGCGTTCCAGCTCAAATGGTAAATCTACACGATATAGATTTTTGTCAACAGGTATCTGAGGCTTCTGAGTAGTTCTATTGGTAGCCTCACTCTCATCATCAGTCACTCTTGTAGACTCATCATCAGTCACTCTTGTAGACTCATCATCAGTCACTCTTGTAGACTCATCATCAGTCACTCTTGTAGACTCATCATCAATGTAAAAGCAAGTTTCTGTACCAGGAATAACCTCATTGATTTCATATTCCTGAAATTTGATAGTCTGGTCTGGGTCAATGTGTTTGTGCTTTGTCTTGATATTGTGCACCATTCGAACATTCTGCACCTTGCGCTCTACCACCTTACCAGAAGGAAGTTCTTCTGTTACTTTTTCAATCACACTTATAGAATGAGGTGGCTGTTCAAAAGTCTCAATACTGTCAATACTCTCTGTTCCAGGTATATCAATGTTTTCCTCAACCATTTTTTCAGTACCATCTTCTAAAACAATTTTTCTCTGAACACGAGACAGTGAATGTGTTCGGATTCGTTTAACATGGTACACAGTACCATCCTCCAAAACCTTTTCATATTCTTCCACATCAGTCTTTTCTGTAGGAGGGGTATTGAAAACTTCACCTCCTACCTTATTCTCTACTCCAGGGGATTTTACTCTCGCAGCCTCACGTTCTATCTGTGCACCACTGGGTGATTTTTTTTTGTGTTTTCTTTTTTTCATAGCATTGGCACGTTTCCAACGGCCTGTAAAGCAAAAATTACTGAAAGGTTACTAATGGCTGAAAAATGATAAGCCAATAATCCAAACCGAAAGAGACCAGAGAGATAAGCTAATCAGAGTTGAAGTGAGAAAGACACTGTAATGGATGGACAATAGAAGACACATAAATACCACCAGATATCAAGGATGTATGTGATTTATGGATCATGGGTGAATGCTTTGTATGTATGTGTGTGTATATATACACACACATACATACATACATACATACATACACCCATGCACACAAAATAAAATTTGCCAACATACACACATATCAGTGTATATGCATAATGGGAAACTGTAAACAAAACAAAATATAATTTAACTACATTTGCTGAGTAATAAGTTGGAAATACAGAAAACAACCAAAGTTGAGCAATAAGAGATCATTAGTTTGCATATAGAGATTGCATAATTGAGAAAGTGTTAGATCACATTGAGAAGAATGATGAGAAGTTAGAATAGCAATAAATAAGTGTGAAAAGAAGTGGTGCAACAGAGTTGGAAAGAAGCAACTTCAGTTTTCCTAAACAGACTGAAGAATCCTCAACAAATTTCTTAATTCACCTCATCCCATTTTTCCACCCTGATTGCTAACAGGAAGTCATCTGTCTCAGTGGAGAGTAGCTTCCATCAATGTATCTAATGCCATTCACTGGTCTCTGTGTATGGTCAGTGATAATTTCTTTACTATTTTTTGCAGAACACTGCAACATTACTGGTGGTTGTTATATCATTTATACATATAGATAGTAATTATCCAATGATATTAGCCTATAATATACAGGGTGTCCTCCAAAATTGACATCATTTGAAATGTTAATATCTGAGTAATTACAAGTCCAAAGTAAACGAAATTCAATAGGCTTCATGTTGAACAATAAAAGATTTAATTATCGAAATTTGAACAAGAAATTTAGAGGGATGTAGATCTTCTAACTGATTTCACAAATGTTCAATATGTGCACCGCCTGTGACATAACACAAATCAAGTCGGTAGTCCAGCTCCTGCCAAACATGCTGTAGCATGTCTTGTGTAACATTCTCTAGCACCTCAGTGATTTTCTACTTGAGTTCCTCTAGGCATGTAGGAAGAGATGAGATATAGACCAGTCCTTTTGTATAGCCCCATAGAAAAAAATCACAAGGTATCAAGTCAGGTGGATGTGGGGGCCACTTCAACAGCACATTGTCCTTATCACTGGTATGCCCAATCCGAACTTAGATTTTACACATTTTGTTAAAATTTGAGATCATTTGAGCAAGAAGTCGCTATGTTATTAGACAACAAAATGATGTCAGTTTTTTGGGGACACACTGCATATAAGCAACAGCTATTCATACACACACACACATTCATACATTTTGTGGTACACAGTCATGTGAGTGCTCAATATATCCCTGTGTTATAAGTATATAGAGTCAGACATGTATTTATCAAATGTTAGGCACACAGGTTACATATACAAACACCAAAGTTTCTTCTGTTGTTCTTTTCAGCTCTCAGTCTACTGACATGTGCAGTCAACTAAAAGGTCAAATGAACTAAACCTTAGTTTGGATATGTAATCATGTTTACCTTACATATCACTCACACACACACACACTCTACAATGTTATTTTAATGTACATTTATGATGTACAAATCGAAGAGAAAGTACTTAATACATGTTTTAGAGTTTTATGTAAGTAAATATACATGACTACATCATCTATGTCTAATATTTATATAAGTGTGTGTGAATGTGTATGTTGTGTTCTGTAAATATTATGGCTAGACACTGCTTCTCTCTCTCTCTCTCACACACACACACACACCACAGTCTCATTTTCTAATATTTCCCACTGGGGTTTTTTCATGTTTTGATCTTTGTCTTGTGTTCATGAGTTTGAATGAGAGATAAGCTTACAACTTTATATATCTTCACATCAGCCTGCCCATCCCAACTCTGTCATTGACACAGGCCAGAACTATGTTAAAATAGGAGTTAACCAAAAAGCTGTCCAGTAGTAACTTGAGAAGCTAGAAATAGCAGCCATCTTGCCCTCAGACCACATATTATTGTTTTAAACAGAAGTTGAAGAACCAACTGAATAATGTAGTTCTAGATGTATAAAAAGATAGGATGATTAATTATGCCAAGGTATTGTGAAGTTTGATGCCATTAGATAGTCAGCAATAGATAAGATATATCTATGAGATATTAAGTGACAAAATTACAAATCAGCAATGAGCCTACCTAAATAAACTGCCTATTATTTATTATTGTTTCAAATGCTGGTCCCACAATTTAGAAACAAAAGGAATGTAGCTAAAAGAGTGAAATTATTAAAAAAGACCCTGAAGAAATTTAATTGAATTCATTTGATCTCCAGTTTCCTTACTGTAACTCTAATGGAAAATTGCTGAATCAGGGACCTTATCAGCAAAACATGAACCAAAGACAAGAGTCTCTATGGCTGTCATTTCTACCTGACTTGCTAGAAATGGTAACCATAGCTTTCTCAAATCATATCTTAGAAGCATCCTTAAAAAAAAAAGGAATGACACATTAGATTACTTAGTCTTAGATACATGATGTCTAAATCAAAGACAGGAAGGTAGGCTGATCTATAAATTTGGAAGAGCTAGACTGATTGGCATCAAAACATGACTGGTAACAATCAACTGAATATTAGAAATGCCTTGTTTCACTTTACAAAACTTATGCAGTGTCAGATTAAAGATAAATTATATGTCTGAATCTGAGATGGTTTATCACCAGTAATGACAAACATTGTTTTCTGATTGTTGACCTTATCAGAAAAAACTACCACACTAGAAAACAAAGTTTTCTGTCAGCTTCATATTAATTCTGTAAATCTTTCTGAAGAAGTACAACATATGATGATGTCCTCCTTATTTTAGACTGAATGCCAATATGACATGGCAGTGAATTACATCTTGGCATTTTCACTTAAATGGTACAATAACTATTAAAAAACAATTTTTGTACTAACCCTCAATTTACTGATAGTTCAGATTCTATAATTAATACTATGCTAGATCTACGACCATAACACTTAATTCTTGTTGAAAGTGAAATACTGTACACTCTAGGATCAGTGAGCAACGGGCAAGCATTTTGTTAACACTGCCAATTTCAAATCCTATCAATGGTGTAACTTTGAGCATAATGTTATTCCCTAAACTGGCATTTATATTAGTTACAGTACAAGAAGACAAAAAATTCAGTGATACCCAACAAGCCAATAAATTGTATGACAGCTTTAGATATCTTATGTCCTCTATTTAAGAGAGAGCAAAATATTTAATTCAACATACTTTAGTGTTCCTAGTTTAAGAACAGTTAGCAAATCTTTCAAGAGAAATTATCAATACTAGACTAGCAATGTACTTCATGGGAAGATTTGTATTTCTTTTTGTTACCATATTAGAAACTTGACTCTAAGGACAAATTGGGTTTAACATTAAATAAATATGCAAACAAGATATTGATACACAGAAACTACATTTGGTCATCACTAAATTCATACACACATTTCTTTCTTTCTTTCTTTCTCTCTCTCATATACATATATATATATATATATATATATATATATATAT
>NC_068984.1:123013215-123026251 GCF_001194135.2 Octopus bimaculoides | reverse complement strand
TATAAATAAAACAGCCATGAAATTCTTTGTAATAAACCATTGCTAAAATTGGAATATCTGAGAGGCAGAGACCAAGAGATTTTGTTGACATGAGATGTGTGGTTATAATCTTTGGCTTAGCAGAGTCCTAGCTGTCTAAGCTCTATCTGATTCATCAAAAAATCATTCCAGTCTGGTGCTGTTTGTTAGGATCTGATCCAGAGAAATGTTTATCCTACAATCACTAGCCAGTGCTGTTGGTTAGATCCTTGCTTCAATACAATTCCTCCCCATGTTACAGACCATGCTATGGTATGGACCCTTCATATTAATGCTGTCCACTTGTATTTCTACATAATTTGCATGTAATCATACTAAATAACTGATTGATAGGTGATGAAATGTATTTCTGGCAAAGCTGTTATGGGTAAATGCAAATTGTATTGCTGTACCCTGAGGACAAAGATGCATTGTAGGGCACTTGAGACAAAGGGATAATTATTGTACATTTAGGACAAAAGGATATTGTATTGTATTGCCAAATTCATGTACATACAAATAAGTCTAAATAAGCGAAACACTACTGTAATATTTTGAAAAGCAGTACAAGAATTTCCCTGAAAGCATTCATCCATATTGTTAAAGTATTCAACAAGCTAGTTTCCTATCCACAAAAAGCATGAATCCTAACCATACAAGAACAAGCTTCAGTATATAACAATATTTTGCAGCAAATACTGGTGGATATAAATACAAATGTAACTCTTACAAACCAGAAGGACTTGATGCGGAATGTAGGACGTGAAGTAAATCCATAATTATTTAGAACTAATGAGAAAAAAATCAACAAGGAGGCTAAGGAGTCAACAGACTAAATGCCTACTGAGCTTTCTTTGAAGCCCAATAGGCATTCAGTCTTCTTTGAAGATGAACTACATGTGCTTGACAGAAGCTGCTTAATAAAGGAAAGTCTATCAATATTTTGGCATTGAAACACTATAACAATGAATTGAAGCATCTATTTAAATGACATGGTAATGCCAACAACAGAAAAATCAAAACACATTTTATTTAAATATATTTCAGTTCTTATGTAGTGACCAGTCGAACAGACTCATTCCTTTTCCCCTGTACTCTGCATGAAATGGCTTTCATCCCTTTCTTATATCTGTGCCTAGAGAATAACACATTGAGTAAACTTGTTACAGGTGTTTGAACAGTAAATCTTTGTAAAGCATGTCCACTTCACCAAAGAGGACAGGATGACTGACAAGGGTCCTTTTCAAGTACAATAGATACTGGTGCTGATATCACTACTAGTATTGGTGCTGTCATTATTACTACTACTACTACTGCTGGAGCTGCTACCACCACCACCACCACCATTAACAACACTATGACCACCACAATTCAAACACAAAAGTTACTTTCATACCTTCAACTCCAGACTGCATTTGTGTCTTGCTGTGTACTTACATACCCATGTGTATCTCAGAAAATTAGAATATCAATGACTATTCAAAAAAGTTTATAGTTCTTATGCATAAGAGATGTGGGGCAAGTATGTGTTTGGGCAAGTATGTGTTTGGGTATGTATATGCTTGTGCATGTGTGTGTGTGTGTGTGTGTTTGTACATGTATGTGTATTTGTGCATGTGTTTGTGTGTTCACTCTGCTTGTTTGTCTTTATGTCTGTTCTGTTTTCCAATACAAGACATATTATTGAGGTATTCTTTTTATAGTTGGATGTGCTTTCTGTCACTAACCCATACCAGCTTCTTATGTAAAAGATCTTCCCTTAATGCACACATTTTTGAGGGTGAAAAGTCAGTCGCCGACTTGTTGACAGTAAATGGCAACAATGTCGGCTAAATGAGTTTTGGAGAAGTGCAAGTGTGAGCAAGCACACATATACACATATCTGTGTGTGTATGTGTGTATATATAATGGGCGTCTTTCAATTTATGACTACTTTCAAGTTTTCGTTAACTTTGCACTATGGTAGAAGATACTTGCCGAGGATACCATGCAATGGGACTGAACCCAAAACCATGTAGTTCAGAAGCAAACTTCTTAACTAGCCTTGCCATATATTTTGCAGTAAATGCTGTTGGTGCAGTCATGGGCAAGTCTTCTGATTTAATAGTCATCCAAAAGGCCACCATTGACACTTTCTACAAAGAGGAGAAGACGCAGATGGTTATCACTGAAAAAACTGGCCGTTCTCAGAGTTCTGTATCAAACATTTCATTGAAATATCATCTGAATGAACAAAGTGTGGTAGAAAGAGGAGCCCCATCAAGTGGAACAACTGCAGCCTTGAGAGAACCATGGAAAAGAGCCTATTAGACAATGTGCAGGAGATCTATAAGGGTGGAGAATTAGAACATTAAGGGACTCCTGACACAAGATGGCTTCAAGAGATGGAGAACATTTGCATGGTAGCCAACACTAAGCCTCAATTCAACAATAAATAGTATCAGAGGCAGTTAGTTGATTTGGGCCCAAAGAAAAGTAGGTATGGAGTGTTTAGTAGTGGTACAAAGTGTTGTTTCCTCGATGAGAGTAACTTTTGTATCTTATTTGGAAACAACGGCTACAGAGCTAAGAGGAGGGCTGGAGAAGCACAGAACCCAACTGTTTGAAGTCCAGCTTCAAGTTATCACAGACATGTCACGTGCAAGAACTAAATCACTGTATTTCCGCAGAGTTACAGTCAATGTAGCAATCAACTAAAATATCTTGGAACACTTCAAGCTTCCATCGACCAGCAGGCTATTTGGTGATGTGGATTTCTGTTCCATTAGGATATGGTACCTATATACAGTGCCCAAATGACTACTGTTTCTTTTGTTGATCATCCCTTCAATGTATTTACTCAGCCAAGTAAGTCACCTGGCCTAAATATCATAGAGAATCTATGGTGTATGGTTAAAAAGATTGCTAACTCACATCACAGTAATCAAATGGAGTCAAAGGTTACTTTCACCTATGCTATGAAGTATTCAGTCAGGCATTATTGCCAAAGGAGCTCCAATGAGGTACTAACTAACAGTTTATACCTGCCTTGAAATTTTTGATCAACTTACTCTGTTGTAATTATATATGTTTTTAATAACATCTGCACAGAAACCATGAATGTTAGATTATAGCAACAAAATACTCAGAGAATAGATTAGTTTAGATCTTGTGAACCTAATACAATTGAAACTTTGAACACCTGACTTAACTGACAACAAGTATACAATTTTTGCATAATCTAATTTTGTGAGACACACCTCTCTCTCTCTCTCTCTGCTGTTCACTGGACACATACATACACATATACACATAAACACAGCAGAGCTGTCTCTTGCTGCACTCAAAAAAACACACAAAACAATACTTTTCTCATTTTCACACACACACATACACTCATGCAAATCCATCCTATTATACGTCTGTTCCATTCATGTGGGTATGTATAATGTGATGGATTTGTATGCAGAGGTTAGGGTTGATATCAGTATAGAGATGGAGTATATATATGAAATAGAGTTATATTAATGAAAGTGGAGTACCATACAAATTTGATGACTGAGGCAAAAATATGATAAGGTTGAAGTTGAAGTTGAAGTTGAGTGAGAAGATTATAATCTGGGTAAATTTTCGAAGGTAAGGGTGCAATAAGAAAATGATAATGGGGTGCATTTAAAGTATAATTAGAAATTTATGATACTGAGGTATATTCAAAAAGGTGAGGCATACACACACACATGTATAAATATACATATACATTTATCTACACATACAATGGATACAGTCATCAAGCATCCACACCCATACATACCTATACATACATATATACACACACACTCATACATATGTTCATTCATACAATTATGAATGGTATGAAGAAGAGCCTTGACCATGTTATGACGTTCTTGACTGATATATAAAAAAAAAATTGGAGTAGAATAAATATTCCTATCTTACTGTAAAAGAAGAGCAAACTACATTCCAATCTAGCAACATTTGTCAACGGTCTAACTATTCAATGGTATCTGATAAGCTATGTTACAGGTACCTAGGGATGGTTGAAAATACATACTTATGATAGCATGTGTTACAAAGGATGTGTAACAAGGAAATAAAATACCCAGTTAAAAAATATGATCTTTAGAGCTCCCTGAATAGAATAAATCAGTTCTCCACAATGTGTGTTGTTTCAGTACCAATACCAGCATTTGAGACAATCATTTGGATGCTTGATGAGATCTGGGGATTTGATGTTAACCCCAGAAAATGAACAACATATACCAGGCATTTCGCATTAATACTGATACTGACTGATACTACCTAATAGGGAAATAAGGAGTTAGAGGCTTAACATCTATTAAAACAGCCTTAGAATGTTACATCATAAATCTTTGACACTATCTATTAAGCACCAAGGGTTGAAGTGCATCAATGGAACAAGTGTATATCCACGAGGCAAATAGCAACATGAAAATTGGAAAGGAGTTGCTTGTAAAGCATTTCTTGATTGATGATCAAGGCTACATATCAGAAGTTGTGCAGCTGTATCACAATAGACCATCAAAGAAAAGGCTTTTTGCTAATATGCAAAAGGTGATGTACAGCTATGAAGTCAGAAAATGTTAGAGTGACAGTAATGTAGATAACAAAAGTAGTTAATCTTGGGCCAACATCTGGCAAGTTAGATTTCACTTTGAAGAATATGCATCTGCAGTCAATCCAAGAACAAGAAATAAGAAAATTCTTGATGCAGAAAAACAATTGGGATGCAAGTAAAAGATTATGATGTGATAACTGACACAGACTGTGAAATTAATACTGAAGATGTAACCCACATCATAAGCAGTTATCCAAAAAATGTCTTCATGATACTATTGATGTCAGATGCATGAGGTAGTGGCCAAATATTTTGTACAAAATATCAGAACATTGATGCTATGATTATAACCCTACTTGAGCAAGACATTTAATTACCTGAATTCTGTAGCAGTACATCTAAAGCACTTGCAAAGAATGAGTTATTTTTCTACATTTATGGATATGAATATTAGCAAGTGGCTTGGGTGTTCTTTGTAATGTTTTATGGTTTCTGTCAATGGTTTGGTGAGGTACTACAGCTTAAAATCCATAATTACCTTTGCTGACACTTAGACCTTCATGTAGAAACACATCTTGATTGGACTTGGTAGCACAACCATGTAGGATGGACATATATTCGTCTTTGGGTGGAGCTATTTCAAATTCTTGTGTGAACAAACCTGATTCTTCTAAAGGTATTACTTTGACTTGAGAAGCTGTAGTAGCATCATTAACATTAACCTTATCACAAAGACATGGGTAAGTTACATCTTCTATTGTGCATGGTGGTACTGCAAGTGCTTGAACATCTACCATAGGAATATCACAGCTGCTTCCACCAGCTTGACCATCAAGGGCATCAAAACTACAAGACACATCAGTGAAAGAATGGGTTTTCTGTCCTCTCATAATAGACAGGCTTTCCAATTTGGGTCTTTCAAAAGTTACTTTTTCTTCTACTCTGAATATTTCAAAATCCAACAAAGACAAAGAACCAACAGAATATGTCAATGGGAAAGTTTGTTTAGGATTTAGCTGCTGCATCACTGCATGACAGTGTTTACCATTCCCAGGTGTTACAGATGACTTAGATACCTCTTGCCTAGATGGAATCTGAATAGGTTCATGTTCTAATGATATATCAGAAGGTATTTTCTTTAAACAGCCTTTATACCTACTTGAAGAATTCCTAGACAAGATATCATCATCAAATGGAAATTTATAACAAAAATGGTTATCCATTTGGGGAATTCTGTGTGAGCATACACTGTCTGAACCCTTTACTGGTCCACTCAGTAATTCTTTGGTCTTCAAAGAATTTTCATCCATCATATTTGAGACCATTCCAAGAGAGAAAAACTGGTTAGAAAATGGTTTAGTGAAGTCATAAAGAATTTGTTTCTTACCGAAGTGATTGTTAAGACCAGATCTGGAGGTGCGGGTACCAAAAGGAGGAAAACTTTGGAAAGAGAAAGGAATTTCTTGCAAGCCAAACCGATTCGGACCACATGGTAAGTTTAGATAAGGCACTTTGTTACTTCTGAAACCTGTATAGCAACTACTATCCAAGATGTTAGAATATGAGGTATCAGAATCAGACATTTGTGTAACATTACTGGGATATCTTGCCAGACTTGAAGAACGGCTGGAACAATTGTACACATAGTTTGCCTTCTGAAGGGGCTTGAATAATCTTTCATTTGTAGAAGCCCCAAATATTGGGGGATTGTTTTCATATCTAGGGTGCAAATCTAAAGACTGACTGGAGTTATAAGTTCCTGCATTGGTAGAACGTCGAGGAAAACTTGTACTTCTGTTATCAAATTCTAATGTAGACATGCTCTTTGAGAAATCATGGAAATTTTTATGAGTGAAGCTTGGATTACTTGATTGATTGAAAGTTTTGCTATTCAAACTTTTCTCGTCAGAACTATTAAAAGGCATGTGATCACCATCTTCACTGTTATAATTTGGTATTGTTGGACAGTGTTGGTCAAACATGTATGGGCAATGGTTGTTGAACCTGTTAGAATAAGGGTACTGCCTGTCATAACCTTTGAAGGATAAGTTTGATTTAGGGCTACTGTAAGGGGGAGGGAGTAACATAGGGCCATAATTGTCAATGTTTTGTAGACTTTGTATAGAGTCTTCAGATCGAGAAGGCAATAGGCAGCTATTTTTGGAATCAGGCTTCTCTGAGTTGTAACACTTCAAGTGGTCATTCTGGAAATGAGAACCTTTTGACTGTTGATACACCTGGTCACTGTTATGGGTACCTATTTCTACAGTCCAGCGGTCAGCATTGTAATCATTGTAACAAGAGCTGCTATATAGTGGAATATTACGTTTGTTCCATAGCATATTATTCTGGTCAGTAGGGAAATTGCTAGGAATTGTTTTATCAACATTGAAAGCATTTTGACTAGAAAACTGTTGATTCCTAGCACTTGTTGGGTATATGAAGTCATCACAGTTGGGTATGCCCTTGTCCTTTGTCTGGCTAAGTCTACGTTGCAGATCAGAAAATAACCCTAAATCATGGTTGTTTACAAACAGACCATCAGTGCCATTTATGTCACTATTCCTCTCATTGGGATCATCATTAATTAGACTTTCAAGTGACAAAGCATCACTTTCATCACTGTCATCACAACAGCTTCCAGTATTAAATCTTCTGTAGAACACTGAACCTCTGTTAGGAACAACAGGTGTGTGATAGCCCCTGGAGGGCAACATGTTATACATATTTTTAACTGGTGGCCGCTGGTTGTCACACTTTTTAAAGAAACTCCTTGGTTTGTAAATATTACTATGAAGAAGTGCAGGGTTTTCTTTAAATGATCCAGGTGAGGTTCTGGAACAATAGAAGTCTGGAGCAGTGTCTGTAGCTAATGGATTATTTTGTGAGGAAAAGACTTCATCATATTCTTCCTCACAGCATGAATCAGCAGACATTTGATCTAAGCTGTATGTATCTGGTGAATGTCTATCATAGTCATACATATATTGTGATAAACTATGACAGTCATATGTGTCTGGTGACAGTCTGCCAGAATCATAGGAATCATGCGACACAATATTATAGTCATTTGTATCAGTGGTCATTCTACTAGAGTCATATGCATTAGTTGTTATTCTACTAGAGTCATATGTGTCAGCTGTTGTTCTATGGAGGTTATATCTATTGGCTGTTATTTGATGGGAGTCATATGTATCAGATATCACACTACACAAGTCATATGTATCAGCTGTCATTGTACTTGAGTTATACATGTCACCTGTCATTGTATGTGAGTCATACATATCACCTGTCATTGTACCTGAGTTATAAGTATCAGCTGTTATTCTCTGAGAGTCATATGCATTAGCTGTCAATCTATGAGAGTTACATGTCATTCTATGTGAGCCAGATGTATCAGCTGTCATTCTACGTGAGTCATATGAATCAGCTGTCATTCTACGAGAGTCATATGAATCAGCTGTCATTCTACGAGAGTCATATGAATCAGCTGTCATTCTACGAGAGTCATACAAATCAGCTGTCATTCTATGAGAGTCACATGAATCAGCTTTCATTCTACGTGAGTCATATGAATCAGCTGTCATTCTATGCAAGTCAGATGAATCAGCTGTCATTCTACGAGAGTCATATGAATCACCTGTCATTCTACGAGAGTCATACAAATCAGCTGTCATTCTACGAGAGTCATACAAATCAGCTGTCATTCTACGAGAGTCACATAAATCAGCTTTCATTCTACGAGAGTCATATGAATCAGCTGTTATTCTACATGAGTCGTACAAATCAGCTGTCATTCTATGTGTGTCATATGTATCAGCCATCATTTTATGCGAATCATATGCTTCAGCTGTTACTCTACATGAGTCATTTGCATTAGCTGTCATTTTATGTGAGTCATACACATCTGGAGTCATTCTACCAGAGTCATATGTGTCTGATAGAATTGTATTACTGTCCCGTGCACTAAGGCTCATTCTGATAGAATTCATTTCATTGGTATCATATCTATTGGATGGCATGTTGTCATGTTCGTACAAATCAGAAGTCAAGCTATAGCAATCCAAGTCTGGTGACAAAGGCTCAATGTCGTAGGTATCAAGAAGTCTCATGCTATCATCCTTATAAATATCCAGTGAGTCACTGTCATAACTGAATGCGCTTGGAGCATGTTGCACACAACCAGATACCTTTCTATGTGAAGAGTCAGAGTTAAAGGAATCTTGGGATACATTGTCACGGCTAGTGTCAAGAGATTTCCTCTTTGCATTGAAAGTATCTACAGACTGCCTGTCTATGTCAAATGTTTCCAGAGATCCTCTTTTTAGGTTATATCCACCCAAACTCTGTGAGTTTATATCTTGCTCACTTGAGTAGCGAGACTTGCTGCCTATGTCACGTGTGTCCATAATATTTCTGTCTAGGACACACGAGTACTCAGACATGTTATCAAAGTCAGAGGGGTCTTCAGCATTTCTGTTTGAGTAATGCTTGTGAAAAGGCATTCTATTGTAGTTATACATGCCTGGAAGACTCTTGTGTTGGTTGTACATATGTGGGAAGCTTTTGCCTGTACCTGACATATACCAAGGCATTCCACCATAGTTATATGCATTAGAATACGTTGGATGAGGGGGAAAGGGAAAAATGGGTGGTCTGAAATTGTTCATTTGCTGTGAAGATGGTGCTTTGTAATGAATGTGTGTATCATTGGAACTATTTTCAATCTCTGAACACTTCTCTGGAGCTAAATTTGTTTCAAAGGAGCCTAATACTGGGTCAAGTTGTTCAACAGAGGAACTTTGGATAGCTGGTGTATCAGCAGCAACAACAGTAATACAGGAGGACGTGGAACTGTTATCATAATCATCCGATATGTTTGATGATATGGAATGGGAGGTCTCCGCGTGTGAAACGATTGATTCCTCTTCGTGTAAGGATTCATCATGAATGTGTGAATTTAGGTTGAAAGGCTTCTCTTTCAAGTTTGAAGACATTGAATATCTGGAATCAATTAGCATGGATTGAGTAGAAGAAAACTCATCTGTTTCTCTGTGAAAATGCTTCAGTTGTGGGAGATAATTATGACTGCGCACACTGTCAAGTTCCTGGAAATTCTCAGAGAGATAAGAATTTTTCCTATCCCTCTGCTGGCATTCATTTCTCCATACCATATCAGATTCTCTTCCCAACAATGGAGTTAAGGAGCGCTCATAATAGATATCTTCTACTTCAACACTCTGCAATTCAGAGTCATCAGGAATCCGTTGGCTTTCAAAGGAACTGTCAAGTGTGTAGTCATGAGTTATCATTTGGCCATCTGCAATGTCTGCCTCTGGAAAATCACACATTCACAAATAACAGTTAATTTCTATAGAGAACAGGTTTGATTGAAGTCCATCCCACAGAGCTTGGCCATTGACCAAAATGGCAGCATGCATTCTTGCAGCCTTGAAGAAATGGAACTCTTTTAAGCTAATGATAAATTAATCTTCAGTTAATTATCATTCATGAGATCAGGCATCATTATCTTCCTTCTGAAATCCATTATGTAACAAGTGGCCAATTGTGAATATCCATGCATTTTAAGTTGCTCATATTGCTTTTATCCTTATCTGGTAATTTATCAGTTTTGCATTTTTCATGCAGTAATATTCACCATTTATTTAGTAGTATTAAAAAATTATTATAATACATATATGCATATATATGTACATATTATATATATATACATGCACATATATACACACACACACACACATATATATATATATATATATATATATATATATATATATATATATATATATATATGCATGTGTATTAGACGCAGCAGCTTTTGTATTAAATGAGTTTTACCCAAGGTTATGTTATTCAGTTGTATGTGTTTAGTGTTTACCCAGTTATGAATCAGATGTGATTTATGCAAGTAAATTGGTTCACACCAAAGCAACAATCAAGGAAGAAAACTTTTAAGAATTAATGGAGTTAAGAAAGATGCACTTTAAATGTTAATAGCTTGAGAGATGACTTTTGATTCATTAGATTTAGAATGGAAAGAATTAAAAATATGGAAATATAAATGCTGTGTGAAACTCAGAGAGTGAGAGATGAGAAGATGTTAGTACATATTGCAAATGGTTAGCGTTCTCTCAATTTTACTTTTTTTTTTTTTTTTTTTTTTTTTTTTTTGATTTTGCTTTAAACAGAATAGGAAAATTTTTAGTGATGAAATATATTAAAGGAAGCCATGTTACAAAGCAGTCCCTTCCCTATGAGATCAATAAATACACAAGAAAATTAGAAACATTAAATACATTTAAAAATGTAGTTAAATTAAATATCTATATTTTAACAGTATGTAACAATATGACTAAGTTATTAATCTATGATGGATGCTCTTGGTGTAAACCAAAGTAAATATATATAGATATATATAAATATTTATATATATTATATATATTACAGAATATATATATATATCAAGACAATAACTTACAACATCATCAACTTAAACAGGAAGATTTTGCTTTTCGTTCAATTTTTTTTTTTGCTTTGTTTAATGTTAAGAATAAACAAACATAATATTAAGAGCAATACAAAAAGGCACATCAAATTTATTCATATTACACATGAAATGACAACATGTATATGGAAGAAGGAAAGACACAAGGAGAAGGAGGAGGAGGAAAAAATGTAAAAAAAAAAAATAAAACAATAGTTAAGCATGCAGCATTATGAGGCAACATTGCAGTGGAACTTGGCAAAGCTAAGCCAAGCTGCCTAGCAGGACATGAGAAAGTCTAAGAAATAGAAAGATAGAGACACAGATAGAGAGCAAGTGTGTGTATGTGTATATACATATATACATACATAAATATATATATACACACACAAATGTGCAGAGTGTGTGTATTTATGTATACACATATACACCTATATAAATACACATACATGCATACATAAACACACAAACTAGTATGTATATGTATATATATGTGTGAGTGTGTGTGTGTGTGTATATATATATATATATATATATATATATATATATATATATATATATATATATATAATAGATCAAGAGAGATGTGTCACACACAAGGAGAGAAGGGAAAGAGAAAAAAAAAAAAAAAAAGAAATAAAGTGAGGAGTAGGCAGAGAAAAGTTTGTCCATACAATCTTTGAGATTAGTAAAAAGGCAATTTATGCTTGAAACGATAAAATATAACAATGTTATATAAGAACTCTTCAGTCAGGTGAGAATGTCAAACTGATCAAAAAAATTGCACAGGTATTTATCATTTAACCCTTTGGGCTCCAAATAAGTAGCAGTTTATTAGATAATAGAAAGATAAATAGTAGGAGAGGAAAAAAAATGAAAAGAAATATATATGTATATATATGTATATATATATACATATATATTTATTAAAAGACGTTTTTTAAATATCATTCAAAAATAGATCAATTAACACCCATTTGACTTATTGGTTATAAAGATTATATAATATATCAATAACACAGAATACTATATGTATTCTTGCCCTTTTCTCTGTAGATTAAACAATTCTCTTGTGTGAGGGGGATATATATATATATATATATAAACTATGGTTTGCTGTCTGAAGAATTTGGTGAAATGCAGCAAAATATGGATCCATGATATTGGAATAATAAGTTAAATGGTGGTTTTTCTTACAAAAATACCTCAGAATGGATCTACAATCTCTAGTGAATCCCTAGAGTAAACAACATGGAAGATTTGTATTTCAGATGGGTTACAGTTTTATACACCAGACCATGAGGCAGTGGGAGGCTCCACAACTTTGTAACATCTTTTTTCTTTTTTTTTTAAAATTTTTAACAATAATTTCTTTACCCACACTCATACATATACATACATGTAAATTACTACTACTACTAATAATAATAATATTAATAATAATAATAATGATAATAATTTACTTGGAGCCACTTAAGTCCTAGAATATTAAAATTATGACAGCTCAATGTCTTCTTACTCTGGACTGCTGGAGCCATAGTTACTAGTTACCCAATCAAATGTTAACTCTATAACTAACAATGTCCTTACCTTATGTTATTACGAGTCATAGCTACAAGTATCCCCCAGCTATCATGTTAAAGCTACAAATACTGTTCTACCATGGTATTATTTCAAAACTACTATAGTTTTCCATACAATATAAAAATCCCCGTAACTACACCCTTTATAAGGAAGTAAAAAAAAAAAAATCAACAACAAAAAAAATTAATGTTCTTTAAAGCCAAGAATCTTAATGTCCCTCAAGGAGAGAGCCAACAGAAAAACATCACAAGCACCATGAGTAAGGAGTTCTTTTTGCTCTTTTTAAAAATTTATATATATTTAATTACTGTTATTTTTTTTTTTTCTTCATATGGAATAGCTAGGTCAATTAG
>NC_068984.1:123010585-123012805 GCF_001194135.2 Octopus bimaculoides | reverse complement strand
AAAAAAAAAGGAAAAAATTAGAAGCCGAAGAAAAATTTTGTTAACATTATCATTTTCAAAACTGTCATTATCACTTTTAATATTATATTGGTTGTTTTAAGAAAAAAATATTCTTCAAATAAAAATAGCAGGTGAGAGCAGAATATTATGGAAAAAAATTCAAATTTACAATGAAATTTGAAGTCTAAACTTACTGATAATAATAATAATAATAGTAATAATAATAATAATAATCATAATAATAATAATAATAACAACAACAATAATTACATAGGCACAAGGCCAGAAATTTTTGGGTGGAGAGGGAACAGTAGATCATATCAACCCCAGTACTTAACTGGTTCTTGTTTCACCCCCATCCCCATCAATAGGATGAAAAGCAAAGTTGACCTCTGCAGGATTTGATCTCAGAATACAATGAGCAATAACTAAATACCACAAGGCATTTTGTCAATGTTCTAATGATTCCGCCAAACCACTTCCCTAACAACAACAACAATAATAATAGTTTGATGATAATAATAAAAGCTAATATATATATATGTATAAATAAATTTGAAAATTTCTAGTGTAAATTTGTATAGTAGGTATATTTTGGTCTCTAGCTGACAACTCTAATTTTTGAATGTATATCATATACAAACAGTATCATATAAACCAAAATATCATTAACAAAATTTGAAAAAAGAAATTTTGAATCAAGTCTTGTGATACTGCAAGAATAAAAAAGGGAGTATAGAAGTGAAGTGAGGAAGGCAGAGATATAGAAGAAAAATTGCTAAAGTTGAAAAAAACCAAAGAGAAGAAAAGAAAAAAGAAAATCAGAAAAAAGATGAACCTCAAATATTTGAAATATACTGAAAAATTATAATACTATATTGTTATACTTTGAAAAATTTACACATATAGATAGATACACACACAGACACAGACACACATATATATATGTACATATATGCATACATACACACACATGCTTTTGCTCAGTTGCTTTAGAAGGCCCAACTTGAAAAACTTGAGTTTTGGAAGATCAAGTGGAATCAAGAAGCCCAAGTAAACTGGCATTGCTGACCATCTTGACACAGTGTCTATATGCTCCGACTTAGAACTTTCTGCAACGCTACACAAAATTTTTTGGCCACACACACACACACATACAAAAATAAATATAAAGGGGAAAAAAACCCTTGACTTGGATTTGTTAAAAATCTTACTTTGAAGTTTAATTTACGTTAAGATGGCCCTTATCAAAATTATAAAGTGGAAATGAGTTTGAAAATTAAAACTTGAAAATATATTCATGACACGAACATACTGTGGAAAAATTCAGAGCAAAATCTGGCTTAGTTTTAAAGATTAAGACAGAAAGCTTTATAAGTTTAGGAAGATTTTTGCCAATATACTCCAAAGTATGAAATCTGCATAATAAGAAACATGAATAGCAAGAGAGTTTGTTACTGATATAATCAGTCTGTCAGATTGAAGAATACATTAAAATTTGCACAATAAAACACCCAGATAATGCTTTTTTTTCTTAAAAAAAGAACTCACAGATGAAACCCACTAAATCCCTCTCCAAATGTAGCCCACCCAACTGCTGTAATCTCAATGTTTACAAACGCATTTCCAACCCAATTTAATCAATCTTATTTTTAATATATAAAAAAAAGATAGACAAACAAATAATAAAGATAAAGATTTTAGTGCAAGAATTAAAAATAAAAGATAAAAAATGTTGAAAAGTCACAGGCCAAGATGAAAAGAAAACATTAATGACCAAAGACCAGCATGTGAAGAATACTTCACTGTTCTCTGCCGAAAAACATATAGCCATATTTAAATTTTTTTAGATGAGAAGAAGGGCTGGTTTTCTATCAACCTTCTGCATTGTTCTGTTTCCTCCCCACCCTTCCAGAGTGTTACAAATTTGATGAATTATCGAAATGCGAAAATTGAAAGTTTGCAGTATGGTACAGTGAGGTGAAATCTGTTTCCTTGAATGAGTTTGAACACTGGAGTTGGTGAACAGCCATCTTTACTATGAGGTAGAAATAGACTAGCTTGAACGACTGGAAATAGTCTTCATTCACATACATACACACACTCAAACTAATCCAAAAGATCTAGAATTTAAATTATACACTGTATCAAGAAACATATACGTATGTATATGTATGGTCCATATTATATATATATATATATATATATATATATATATAT
>NC_068984.1:123001829-123010061 GCF_001194135.2 Octopus bimaculoides | reverse complement strand
AAAAAAAAAAAAAAATTAGTTGACCAATGGCATGCATAATATTATTATTATTATTATCATTATTATTATTAACTTTTTTGAAAGAGATTATACTTTGTTAAACATGCTGTTGACAAGGTTCACAAAGTCTACACACCCGTCGCTGATGGCGTGTGTTGGTTACTCTCCATTTCTTCAGAAAGTCGGTCTCTTGCTTGTGCAAGTTCAGTAGTTCTATGGCTAACAAGCTCTGAAAATAATAAAATGAATACAATAGAATGGTTCAGTAGAAGAGAGTTGTTTGACTGTCAATGATGAAAATAAAGGGGGACAAAGGAGAATTGGGTAATGATATAAAAAATAAACTACAAAAAAAAAAAAAAAGAAACCATGGTAGCCTTTTTTTGCTGACCTAGAATTTACAATAGTTCTTGGAGGTTTGTTACAATGATGAAAGAGAGGAAAAAAAGGGTTTAAAAATGACAAAGCAAAATGAGGGGAAACAACACAGAACCCCTGAAAATGGTTTATAATTCACCAGAGAATATTGTTAATACAAGTTTATAAATGGTTATGATGTGGGTGAAAAATCCCCAAAATTATAACAATAAGTAACACATTCACTGATAGTAGGGTTAATTCCCTATAAGGAAAACAGTTAAACATGGGTTTTAAAAACACTGGTTAGACCGTTAATTTGTGATCATTAAGGATACAATGTCTGCTGTTGGGCAATTACTGCCTATCAAGCTTTGTTGTTTAGATAAAAAAAAATTACTCAGAAAGAAAATTGCTGCAGCTGGAAGATATCTTTTAACAGAGACCTTTAGGGAGCAACGCATTTGGTAGATGGGGCTACTGACAGTGAAAGTGTTAAGATATATATAAAATTATGTAAAAGAATAAAACACTCCAGCTTGCACAGATGATCTTCCTTCGTATAAGTAATTATGCTTTAATTGTGAAAAATGAGTCGGTAGAAGAGAATACACTAAGAGTTTAATTCTGAGAGGTGTTAGAAAAAGATAATTTCGGGTTATGATAGAATGTTTAAAAATGAGTTTATGTTCTGTGTTAGAATCTACTCTATTGTTTTGGGATTTAAAAGAAAAGCTATAACAGGGGAAAAAACGTCTTGGAGACATTCAACACAAGATAGAACAAGGACTAAACATGAAGTTAGAAAGGGGCATAATAGTATAAGGGCTACGGATAACTGCTGAGGCTAGAAAACAGGGCATGAAAGAGTTAATCAGATGGATTATTTGATTGTTTCAATAACAGTTGTGTAATGCGTGATAGGAAATTGCATGTAATTGTGACAGGTAAAAACCTTAAGAGATATGGGCAGAGTGTTCATTACTTTGCTGTAGAAATTAAGTCAGTGTTGGTGTCTCAGATAAGAAGCAATTATGGAAGAATACATTAAAGGGAAAGAGACTTTATAAAAGCTAGAGGTGCAAAGTCCATTGTAGTAACAAGAGAGAGGAGAACTTCATACAAAGTTGGGCAAGAAGTATGGGGAATGGTAAGATTATTCAGGTATTAAACTAGAAACTCATAGCTCATGAAATGAATTTAAATCTGATGTATTTCTGGCATGGCACTCTGGGTGACTTCTACATTGCCTCAGGTCAGACCAACCAAAGTCATGTGATTGGATTTGAGAGATAAACTGAAGAAAGCCACTGTGTGTGTGTGTGTTGTATTCTCAAATCACTTGTCAAACAAAATTATGGTGAAAGATGTTTCAGTTGCGATAATCGTACAGTATGTATATAAGTGCTATTTCAGATTGCAGGACATGATTTGTGAAAATTCCGATCATTATTTTCAGGAAGTTGAGCAATTATTTGTTAGCTCCTCATTGAGCAATGCTTTCTACCACTTCCTTCTCATCTGACTTACAATTTCATATCTTCAGATTAAGTAGCTGAACTATAGTTTATTTCATTACTTTAATGAAGTGGACACCTTTAACTTATTTAGTGAGGGTGATAGAAGAGAAGATTTTTGGCCAATATATACATATTTGAAATATAATAGTCATTATTATTAGAGTAAGACAGAGTAATGGCAGGAAAAAATAGGTTACTGGACCAGAGAGTTTGTACTATTTACTTTGGTTTCTTTACAGTCTTAGTTGAAACCCAACTGAATTAGACAGTCTTATATCCCTATTAAATCAATAAAACACATGTCATGTACTATGCTTAATTCAACTGTTACCTGGAGTAACTATCTTAGTTACTCCAGGTAACTAAGATACTTCTGATTGCAATATACAAGACATTTTGTTTCTGGAAAGGAGTAATTCATCAAATATTAGCTGACTTATTGCTGTGACAAAGACCAATGAGGGGACTTAATGTTGATGGAAGGACCAATGAGGACTTTTAGAGACAAATTAACTGATCATGTTTCACTATAGTGACAATCTGACAGATGATACTATAGGAAAACACTAACTGATTAAAGTTACTATAGTAACAATTTTGCCAATAGGGAGAGAAAATAAAATCTGACTAATAGAAGCTATTATAGTGAGAGTCTGGGTAATACTGAATTTCTATGAAGACTCAAGGCTGCCTTATCAACATACTAACAACTAACACAAATTTTTCAACATTTTCCTGCCTCACTGTTAATTCTAAAATAAGAAAGTGAATAAATAAAATTTGAAACAAAGCACGATATATTTTATTGGTGGGGATCCTGAAATGTTTAACTTTAAATTTAGAACTTTTAAAGGTTAGTTTCAATGTTATGTTAGAATATATTATTTAGTTTACTTTTGTTTGTGGTTACTACTGTTGTTATTATAGCAAACATCATCACCTAGTGATGACAGTTTCATCATGACCATCACCCACAACAAAGTGCAAGAATGAAAAAAAGCCAAACTATGTTATTTCTAAAGCATGTGCAAGGCAAGACCAAAAATAAGTTGGTGTTGAAAATAATAAATGTAAAAATAATTATAATAATGAGAAAGAAAAAAAGGTTAACTGTAGAAGAATTATAGCAAAAGAGAAAAGATTGTCAGTAGTTATTAGAATTAATTTTAAATTGCCCATCTTTATCTTTCTTGTATTTTACACTATTTTGTTGATTGATGCATTAAAAATTGATAGGAAAATAAACTCACTAAAAAGTAGTGCAGAATAATAAAATAAGAGTACTCAGAAGGATGAGGTTAACAAATTGATAGTCTGGAATTTTAAATTACTCTCAGATCAGATTATATTTTCAATTTTTTTCCTTAAGGCTTTCATTATTGTATAAAAGACATTTATTTAGTTTAGTAATGAAGTTTAAAAAAATAAATAAATGTATAAAGATTATGTGCAAGTTGGAATTTACAATTTATCTTGTCAAGGGGTCAAGTTTGAAATTACAATATTTCAAGGGGTGAGTGGATAAAATCCACAATAAACAATATAAAGTCTTTCAGTTTTGAATAACAGAAAGATTGTAGCAATCCAATTTCCAGATTCAATAAACACACACATTACATATTTTATAATATTATATAGTAGTTGGTTATAAATATACTATATAGTCTTATATAGTGGAGTTTATAAATGGTTGGTTGAGTAGGAAGCTGAACATGTGTTCATAAAAATGTTTGTTGATAAAATATGATACTTACTTTGGAATTTAAAAAATCATATCAAGTGAGACAATCAATAATTAGTTCTAACCAAAGTGAGAAATCAATAATTAGTTCTAATCAAGGGAATGGCATATTTAATTAGTAGTAAATTTAAAGATTAAACATTTTTTAGTGTATATATATAAAAAATTTTGTTAGAAAAGTGAATATAGGATGTCTCAGAAAACCTTCATCACTACCATATATATTCTAATCATTTTTGTGCCAGATCTAGCCATGTAATTTTTAAGTACCTTTAGCCACTGTTTCTAGCCAAGTGTCCTTAACTCTACTCTAAGTACCAACAAATTAAAAGGTTGCATTGCCTACATGTAACCCAAAGTCCAAACCTACCACACTTACTCCTACCTTACGTAAACACCTGTAATTTTGCTAACAAATACAGAAACTATGTTGCTAATTTTATTATGGTTGGGTTCCAATCTGGGATGCATCAACAAAGTCCACATACCACACTTCTCAGTCCATCATCACTATCTGGAAGTCCTGTTGCTAAGGCACACACAAAACTGGCTTTTTTCAGACACAACTGACAAATAAACCAAGTAACCACTGATTTTGGAAGATTGTCATATACAGAGGTAGTTGTTCAAACTCTTTGAGAACAAGATTTACAACCAGTACACTGTGCACGTGTGTGTGTGTGTGTGTGTGTGTGTGTGTGTGTATATATATATATATATATATATATATATATATATATATATATATATATATATATATATATATGTGTATATAAATATCATGCTCTAGTAAAGCCATTTTGAGTTAATGGCTATGTTATGCTAAGAAGAATTAGATTTCTTGCTCTGTTGTTTCAAAGCAGGTGTCACATTGATTTGATGTTTGCTAGTCGATGAAATGTGTGCTTCTGAGGCGAGACAAGTCACACAATGAATCATGGTAGAACATAACTAATACTGCAAACAATATCAAAAAGTTGTAAGAAAACTCATAACATGGAGTCATTTTTTTCCCCCATTTATTTATCCTAGGAGTCTTAAAATTGATGCATATTATTTACAGATTAGAAGTTGTAAACACTGCTTTAGATTCTTTCCAAGTTCTAGTTTAGATTCATCTCATCAGTTATCCCAGGTATACCCAGGAGTTGAATCTGATAGATGAAAATTGTACAGAAGCTTGTTTACTCTCTCTCTCTCTCCATATGCGTGTACATATATGTGTGTGTGACTGTGTATTTAGATAAATTTAAAAACCATTACTGCTTATTTTGTGTCCCTTTACATCTCAACTTAACAGTACGACGTATAGGGATTGATAAAACAAATATCAGATAGAAATAAGTATTGGGAGCAGGTATATAATCAACTAAAGTCCTTGACGGCAGTGTCCCATCTTGATTGAAACCAGTAAAACAAGAAACTATGTGAAGTATTTTATTCCTTAATGTGATCTTGATAAATATTTTAAAAGTATTTCTGCCAAGAATTATAACTTTGCCATAGAAGCAGCTCATCATTGGTGATAACACAATCTTTAATTCTGACATACAAATAAAATAAGAATAACATATCTCAAGCTGAATTTAGCATCATGGACAATGATGGTTCATACTCTGCTAAACAAGTGAGGGAGTATCAGCTGAAAAACATTTATAGTGCCCCCCCCCCAGCAGTTTCATTATTTTAATGTCTGCTTTTGCATGTTTGCATTAGTCAGATGGAGTTTGTTGAGGCAAATTTTCTACAATTGGATGCCCTTCCTGTTGCCAACCTTCACCCGTTTCCAAGCAAGGTAACATTTGCTTTATAATCGAACATATTTCCATGGAAGGTTGGAAATGAACACCACCACTTATAAGATGGTGACACTCATTTACAATTATCACATAATGTCAAGATAAGACTCACACCCGAATACACACATCTCTCTCTCATATATCTGTATCTATCTATCTATCTATCTATATTTATATGACAAGTTTCTTTCAGTTTCCATCTACTAAATCCACTTACAAGGTTTTAGTCAGCTTGAAGATATACAAGACACATGCCCAAGGTGCTGTACAATGAGACTGTGCTTAAAAACCACATAGTTGGGAGGCAAACCTCAACATACAGCCATGCCTTCATCTCATTAAGTGATAAATCCCATTAATTACTTAATATCCATTTTAAAAGACTAATTTGGACCAAGGATGCTTTTTTCCCTCTTGTATGTTTATACTGATGAATTAGTGGCAGTACAAAAGATTAGACTTGTTAAAACATGACTTCACAACCAGTTCTTTTTCAGTAAAAAACAAAAGGTAAATATACCAAAAGATATATTTCAACATACCATTTAAACTGAGTTAGATATTGTAAGTTTGTATGTGTGTGTGTTAAAGTTATGTACATGTATATACACATAGATAACATATACTTGTGTAGAGACAAAGAGATATGTTAATATCAGAATATATGAATGTATACATATACTTAATATATCTATATATATTTTTCTTTATGTGTATATACATAGACACTAACACACAAAGTTTCTGGCATCAAACATAATTCTTTACATAGTTCATATCTATTTTTACCAAGTAGGCATGGTGGGAGATGCCTTGGGTCATGACACAATAAGTTTCTCCTGTTTCCATGGCACAATAGCCCTGCCATACACATATACAGAATGTGATGTCAGTCCTTCGCAGAGTCAACCTCCAAGTGTGTGGGCTGGGTCAATGTAAAATGAAGTGATTTGCTGAAGGACCCAATGTGCTGCCTGGTCTAGGAATTAAAAACCATGACATTACACTCATGAATCCAATACACTAACAATAAGGCCATGCTTTTGGACATGGTTTACTTGTGAGAATTCCCTTTTTTTTTTACAGTTTCTTATCTCTAGCCAGTGTGAAGTGGAATGTGGAACTTTGGCAAACTAAGACTAAGCTACTCTTCCCCTAAAATGTACAGTTGGAAAAAACAAGTAATGGTCTGCAATAGCAGATTTACGTACTTTGCTCAAGGACACCAAAAAGGCTATAGTAGAAGGGTTTAAACTTTTGATCATGCAGTGTGGTTAGTAATCTTGCACTTTAATCTTACAGCAACTGCACCTTTCGAATGTTAATTGGTGAGTGCAGGTGTATCTAAGGATTAATATATACTGTATTTGATGGTGTAAAAGATGCATAGGCAATTTAGATGCACCTCAATTTCAGCAGAGCATATTGAAAGAAAAAGCACTAGGGATAAAATTAACTTATGAGAGGCCCAACTTTGCATATAGGAACCATGGTGGTTTTTTTCAAACACTTTTTCTTTTTCGGGGGAAAAAATGTGTATCTTATATGCCATCAAATATGGTAAAACAAGAGATCTATTATTAGAAAAAGGTTAAGAAAAAAATGTGTGGAAGATGGGGTTAAAATTATTGAACATCTCACTTGAAAAAAAAGACAGAGGAAATAGTTAAAAATATCTAAAATACTGGTTACATGCAGAGGCAAGCTAAAGCCAAAATATAGGTTGTTTTTTCTTTTGACAAAATATATACATTTCTAGTCATTTGGCAATTTTATCATTTTTTTTTTTCCTTTTTGAAAAAATTCAAAAAACATATTGGATTGTATGCTTTGGTAGATTGGTTTTTATGCAAGAAGTATACACATATTAAAAAAATGACATTATATATATATAATATATATATATATGTCTGCTTTCCAAAGATGTGTAGTAAAAGTTAAATGAAAATAACCACTGTGAATTGGTTACAGAAAATGTGAACAGAACTGGCATACAGGTTGTAGTTAAAAAAATGGTTTACAGTCTTAAAAAAAAAAAAAAAATATCAAGGTCAACATGGCTACATGAGGATTAGTAAAGAGCAAATACATTGAAAAATGTTATTTCATAGTCAGAATAATTAAAATTATATATATATATATATATAAATATATGTTGGGAGACAAGGGGAATAGGGAAACAAAAGATATTTGAAACTGCTCACAAATAGTGATTAACAAGTAAGATTCAATCAGTTATATTTTACTAAATGAGGTTTAGTTTATTAGTATAATAATAATTATATTGATAATTAAAAAAAAAAAAATTTATAAGTATTCATTCACAAAACCTTTATTAGGAGTCAGTGTGTAATCAGTGCTGAAAATGTTCAGCCTACATTTGTCCAAAAACATAAAACGGCCAAATCATAATCACAAAATCCTAAAGAATAAAATGGGGCACAATACTGTAAGCATATTGAACTGGACACTATACAAAAATAACTGACTAGACAATATGTAACAGGACACACCACTATATATTAGGGAGCGAATCAATTTAGATGAGATGCAGTTTGGGTTCGTGCCAGGTAAAAGCACTACTGATGCCTTATTTCTAGTGAGACAGTTGCAAGAGAAATACCTAGCCAAGGATAAACCTCTGTACCTGGCTTTCGTTGACATGGAGAAAGCCTTTGACAGGGTCCCCCGATCCCTTATCTGGTGGTCAATGAGGAAACTTGGGATAGAAGAATGGCTAGTGAGAGCTGTGCGAGCCATGTACAGAGATGCGGCCAGTAAGGTGAGGGTTGGAAATGAGTACAGCAATGAATTC
>NC_068984.1:122998441-123000600 GCF_001194135.2 Octopus bimaculoides | reverse complement strand
GGCACATAAAAGACACCATTTCGAGCGTGGCCGTTTTCGTGCGGGTGACACGTAAAAGCACCCACTACACTCTCTGAGTGGTTGGCGTTAGGAAGGGCATCCAGCTGTAGAAACTCTGCCAAATCAGACTGGAGCCTGGTGTTGCCATCCGGTTTCACCAGTCCTCAGTCAAATCGTCCAACCCATGCTAGCATGGAAAGCGGACGTTAAACGATGATGATGATATAAATAAATTGGACTGGACACTATATACATAAAATAAACTGGGTTGTGCATTATAGATCTAAATAAAATGGGCTGGGATATAAATATACACATACAAGTAGCATGGGGTGGACATTATACTTGGCTTAAAAGTTAAAATAAGATAAAATGAAGTGGACACTATACATAAATTATTTGGACTGGATGTATATTGTTTATAAGGGTTGATAAACTTCAATAAATTACACTGAATACTGTTAACTGAGCTGGACTATGTATGTATGTGTATGTATATATATATATATCATCATCATCGTTTAACGTCCGCTTTCCATGCTAGCATGGGTTGGACGATTTGACTGAGGACTGGTGAAACCGGATGGCAACACCAGGCTCCAATCTAAATTTGGCAGAGTTTCTACAGCTGGATGCCCTTCCTATATATATATACACACACACACACACATATATACAATGGTGTGTGGTCAAGAAATTCACTTCACAAGTGATGTGATCTGGGGTATAGTACCAGTGTCATACCTTGGAAAAGTATCTTCTGCTATAACCATGGACTGATAAAGCCTTGAGTGAATTTAGTAGGGAGAAGAGAAGTCAGTTGTATGTGTGCATGTGTGTGTGAGAGAGTGTGTGCATGTGAGAGAGAGAAAGAGAGAGAGAGAGCGTATGTGTGTTTCTTTCTCCTTGTTTTGACATTGAATACAAATTGTAAACAATCACTACCAATATAGAAGAACTACTGTTTGTTCATAGTCTTTCATGAAAACATGTCTGGATGGTTGGGGGGGGGGGGGAATATTAGCTCGCTTGCAAACAGGTAAGCATCTGTAACAGGAACAGCACCTGGCCATAGAAAACCTGCTTCAACAAATCCTACTTGACCATGCAAGCGTGGAAATGTGGATGTTAAAACAATGATGATGATGTATGCCACAAGGTATGCAAATCTAACAGAGGCCTCAAAAGATATTTTAAGATCCACAAAATCAGAACTTAACTGCAGCTCTTGATGGTCCAAATAGGATATGCAATCTATGTGGGTGTCTTTTCAAAAGCCATATCAGACGCCATGATGGTTCTAAGGTGTAGGTACAGGAGTAGACAACCATTACATATATACACAGACACACACACACGTCATTTTAATGTATACTGTTCCATGCTTGTGTGGGTCAGACTGAATTTGTTGAGGTAGATTTTCAGTGGTTGGATGCTCTTCTTGTTCCCAACCCTCACCTCACCTCAAGACAATATTTTCCCATGACTGGACATGCTTTTACGGATGACTGGAAAAAGGAACACCAATTGTATGACAGTGATACTTATTTATAACCATTATGTAATATCAAAGACACACACAGAGGCATCCATGATTGACTTCTTTCCATTTCTGTCTACCAAATCAAATCACATAGCTTTGGATGGCCTGGGGTTAGAATAGAAGACATACCAGAGATGCCATGCAGCAGGACTGAACCCCTACCCACATAGTCATATATACCGACAGGTAAAATGAGTTGGACATCACATAAGACTGATTACTATACATAAATAGACTGAACTTAGACTGGACACAATATATATATAGATGATGGGAGCTGGTAAACTTAAAATGTACTGAACACTAAATAAATTGGACTGAACACTATATATAAATTGAGTGAGATAATAAATATACAAATTAGTCTGGACTATATATATATATGTTTGGCACCACAAAAATTGGACTGGACTGTATACTTAAATTGGGTTGGATAATAAAGAAATTAGACTTAACACTATATATGAATTGAACTGGACACTACATAAATTGGACTGGACTCTATACATAAATCATATATATATATATATATATATATATATATATATATATACTGGACACTACATAAATTGGACTGGGATCAATACATAAATTCGATAGGGAACTATATATATAT
>NC_068984.1:122992138-122997883 GCF_001194135.2 Octopus bimaculoides | reverse complement strand
TATATATATATATATATATATATATATATATATATATATATTGCAATCTATGTTTATGCATGTATGTGTGTGTTGCATATATAAAGTAAACTGGTTTATGTAACTAGCATCTTCCAATCATCCATGAGGTCAACTGTATCATCAACAGACTGAAAGAAAACATTCTCAATAGAAACAGATGCGCGTGTGCACACGCACACACACAAGCTGCACAGGGTGTAGAACTACACGTGTCTCTTTAATGGCTACAGTGACTCTACCATGATGTAATTGCTTTAGTTCCAAACGCAAAATGTTAGATCAAATCACTAGTTGTAACTCATTGACTCCAATCTTATTTTGGGAACTATTATAAATAATATGGCATGATTTAATTCCATATCTTGATGCTTTGAAACATGTCAGCGTATTTAGAAATAGCCTTAAAGTATTTATATTTCATTATATTTAATTATCTCCATAATAAAGCCTGTGTACATACATACATTATAGAGGTACACATACTATTATATTAAATATTAACCTTTTTGTTATGTTTCTATTGAAATACACTACAATTGTTTTCATTGGTAATTGGAGCAAAAATTAACATGAAATTTTTGACTGGTTTCGATTTAGAGTATTTTAAAATAAAGTTTGTATCAAAGATCCAGGTTGGTGTCAGGTGGATTGATATCAAATGAGTTAAAGCATACATATGGACATGAATATATCAACACACATGCACATATGCATTTAAAATATAATGCATAGACAGACACACCTACTTAGCATCAATTCTAATTGAAGTCTATGGCCATACACTACACTGTCTTAACCAACTTGTATATTTTTCTATACACTATTACTTAATTCCCAATAATATTTCATACTATATAACATATGGATGGATTGTTTCTAATTTTGGAACAAGGCCCACAATTTTGAGGGGAGAGGGAAGTCATTTACATTGACCCTGAAGTCCATTTTGAGAGGAGTTAACTGAAAAGCAAAATTGAACTTGGTGGCTTTTGAGGTCAGGATGTAAAGCTGGAAGAAATGCCACAGAGCATTTTATCTGGGGCAGTAATGTTTCTGCCAGCTCACCACCTCATACTATTTAAGATATAATACATAGTACTATACAGAGTATATATATGTTCAGTGTGCAGTATTTGAATGGCACCAGGCTATCATCAAACAAGATGTTTAAACCTAAAAATTTAAATAGTTAATTATAATTGGCTTTACAGTAATTATTTCTAGCATTGACTCAAGATTATACATTTTTGAAACTGGTGTCAGTTAAATGACTGATGATAATTTCTTGACCCTGCAGGTATAAAAGGTGAAGTTAAACAGTGATGGGATCTGAACTTGTAATGCAAAAGGATGTAATGAAGAGAGTAGGAAGAAAGGACATAAGTTGAAGAGAGAGAACAGGAAAGAGAAGAGTTTATATTGTCTCACTGTCTACCATGCTTGTCCTCCATCCAAGAAACTTTTGTTCATTTAAGAAGATCAAGAAGAGATCACTCTTTTAGGGCATTTTGGGGGTCACTGATGTACAGCACAGCAGTGGAAACATGAAAGTGATGATAATGATGATGATGATGATGATGATAATTTCTGAATTAAATATGGATCTTCAGATTTATAAGAAGGAAATGGGAAGTTATAACACCCCAAATAGCACTGGTAAAAAAAAAGAACAGAACTGAAACTAAGAACTATATCATGTACTGCTTCCCCAAATAAATTACTGCCATAATACAAGATCCACTAAAATAATAAAATAATAATAAAAATGATGATAATAATATATAATAATAAATAATAATAAATGATAATACTGCTGCTGATGATAATGTACAAAATCACATTTTGAGAGGGGTTAACTGAATTGACATGCCTGTTTTACTGGTACTTATTTGATTGCCCTTAGTAATATATGTATACAACATTTCTAATTTAGGCACAAAGCCAGCAGTTTTGAAGAGAGGGCTTATTCTATACCAAAAACCCCAATACTTGACTGGTATTTTATTGGCACTTGTTTTATTGGTTGAATTGGTCCGTTTGGGCCTGACATAGCTGGTTTAAATGCTAAAAGGGTAAAATCAAGCCTTAATCATTTTAAAAAGGATAATATCATCATAGGATATACTATGTTTGAGAAAACAATTATATAGTCATGACCAGAATAGCATTAATCCTAAGTCTGCTGGATTAGAGCTGAACTGGGCTTGAGAACATGAATGAGAACAAATGTAACGCTACTAATAACTGAAGTACTAAGCTCGCAAGTTGGGAATATGGTCAATGATATTCTTGTAAGCCTGACAAACTGATTTTCTTGCAGCTTCAAGTCTAACACCAGATGTTGAAGAAACTAACAATGACCTGCTTCTGCAGAAATCTGTTAAATAAAGTTAACTTTTAACTTACTGTAAATACAGTACTGCACAGGACTGTATCAGTTAGACAGTCCAGAAATGTACAATATCATAAGTATAGTACTAACTTTGTTTACATTCATTTGAAGATAGGAAGAAATGCAAGAGAATAAAAACTCTAATCCCTTTCCTTATTGTTCATTCATTTTTGTTCTGTAAGAGAATTATCACAGGACTGGGCTTTTGAATTAGAGAAAATTTTCAACATGATGTTAAGGGCTAATGTGTTGTAGGGAAAGACGTCCTAGGGATGATTTTTAATAGCATTCGATAGTGGTACTCTGGTTTGGGAGTTCTAGAATTTACAGAACCACATCTTAATCACAATTGTTCCTTATTCTACTCTAACCCGGAGTAGTAGCACCTGTCATGGTTCCAGCTATAGTTAATTAGCATATTAAGGCTTGTTTGCCTACGCATGTGAAGAGTGGATCTGGCAGACTCTGCAGAAGAAACCTTCATGGTTTAACAGAGGGGAAGGCAACTGAAGCAATGCATTGTGAAGTTTAGGGAGCAAGATAAGGCAGGACATTTTGGTCATCACTGCATCTGTCTCCACCAGTTGTCTTGACCTGGTCTTGCTTATGGATTGAAGATGGTCACAGATGAGAGTGAAGTTGACTGTGTGCAACTATTCACATTAAATAAAGTCATTGCACAAGTCATCAGTCATCCTTAAGGATTACTAGATGGTCCTTGTCGCTCCAATGGTCAAACATGTTGGGAAAAAGAGACATCTAATACTTCAGGAAGTGCCATTCTTCAACTCACAGAACACTAATCTTGTGTATAGAACTTTACTATACTATTTCTAGGTTTAGCGCTAAAACAGTCTTTCATCTTAAGAATGAAAGGAAAATATTGAAAAGCAATTAGGCTAGTATGGAAACTCCTACATGCTTGCTGCAAGTCCCAGCCTTGTAAAGTTCCTGGATTAGTAGCCTGGATGATATCTTCTGACATTAAGGAAATTAGTAATCATGCAGCCAAGAGACCAAGGTAGATCATACAACTAAAAAAACAAAAGACTTCTCTTCAAGAAAGATTAAGTGTTCAGGCAAATTATTAAGGTAGATCTTTGTGAAATGATAAAAAATTTTTAATGAGTAACTCCAGTAAAATCTTATCTATCAGCCATTGCTACAACGTATAGTGTCAGACAGAGAATTGTCTTCTCTGTATTAAGAGTATATGAGGGGAGAGAACCACAGACTATCTGGATTTATTTTAATTTTTAAATCAAGTGAAAAAAAAGCACATAAAGGAAATATAAATAAAATGAAGAAAAAGACAATATTGCATTTTCAATAATGAAAGAAAGAAAACAAAAAAATAATAACCTAATGATATAAACTAACCAAAACTAATACATTATACAAAAAAATACATAAATTGACAACGATTATAATAAAATGGTGATGATGATGATGGTAGTAGTAGTAGTAGTAATAATAATAATGATAATAATAATAATAATAATAATAGTAATAATTAATAATAACAAAGAAAGAAATGAAAATTGAAACAATGATCTACTTATGACAGAAATGTGGAGAAATGGTAAGAAAATAATCCAGTGTAAGGGGAAGAAAGGAAGAACAAACAAGAATAGTACAAAGGGTCACAGAAATGGACATGCAATTCTATACATACATATATAGATATATATGTGTATAGTGTATGTGTATATATATATATATATATATATATATATATATATATATATACAATGTGCACACATACATATGTACATATACATACATATATATATATATATACATGAGTGTGTAGATGCTAGAGTCAAAACAATCAAATAATTAAGAGTGCCAGAGGAAAGATTTGATGATAATTTTCATTAGTTTAGTAGAATCTGTCTTTTCATTCGATGAGACTGAATTTGAAAAGGATGATAAAAACAATATCTCACTGTCTAGCATTTTGGTGCCATCCAAAATAATTTCGATGTATGAATTCTGTGAACTAAATTTTATATTCTAAGGACAATACTAGCAATGGGTTATAACTCATTTTCTTCAATTGCTTTAGAACCATTATGTGTGTGTGTGTGTGTGTGTGTGTGTGTGTGTGTGTGTGTGTGTGTGTGTGTGTGAATGTATATATGCCAGGTTTACACACATACACACACTAACGTCACTATACTTTATACACTTGTATAGTGAAATGTATGGCATTTGATTTCATTTGCTCTTCAATCTCCTTGAGTCTGTAGCAACAGTCTAAAGTACAACTATTGCAACAGGTCTTTACTATACATTTGTTGGCTAGCAACAAACTATGAGAAGTTGATTTTGGCTTCGCATAGTTTTTAGGAACTAAATATGTCAAGAGAAAGAATGTTTACGTGGACTGGCTCTCTATTGGTTATGCCGACAAGTGTTCCAGTTGATTTGATTGATGGAACAGCTTGCTCATGAAATTAATGTGCAAGTGGCTGAGCATTTCACATACACATATATTTAACATAGTCCTCAGGGAGATTCAGCATGACACAATCTGACAAGGCTGCGAAGGTTTAGAGCTGGCAGAATCGTTAGCGCGCCGGGCAAAATGCTTAGCGGTATTTCGTCTGCCATTACGTTCTGTGTTCAAATTCCGCCGAGGTCGACTTTGCCTTTCATCCTTTCGGGGTCGATAAATAAAGTACCAGCCATGCACTGGGGTCGATATAATCGACTTAATCCGTCTGTTTGTCCCTTCTATGTTTAGTCCCTTGTGGGCAATAAAGAAATAAGAAACTGACAAGGCTGGCTCTTCTGAATTACTGGTACAACTCATTTTTGCCAGCTGAGTGGACTGGAGCAACATAAAATAAAGAGCCTTGCTCAAGGTCACAATGCACCGTCAGGAATTGAACTTGCAACTTTATGATCATGAGCTGAATACCATGATCACTAAGCCATGCACCTTCACAAAAAACAAACACACAATGGTATATGAGAAATATTGGTATAATGAGATCCCATTTGGAAGATGTTAAACCACATTTTTCCTCTTACTTATTTCTTGCATAGTTATTGCATATCTGTATTGTCCACAGATAAATAGATATGTTTGTGCACATGTGTGTATGGGTAGCTATGTATTTACAGGCCATGAAAATACATTGTAAATGAATGTATGGCTTCTGAAGTATTTAAAGACCAAATTTGTAAAATTTTGTTGACTGAGTGTTTTCATAGTTGGTTATTAATTAGAGAATTGCTTAAATATCCAATAGCGTATATACACACACACACACATACATATATACATACATATATATATATATATATATATATATATATATATA
>NC_068984.1:122979788-122987288 GCF_001194135.2 Octopus bimaculoides | reverse complement strand
AAAGAATTTGGTTTATTTTAAGAAAAAGAATCTACACTTAAGAGAAGGGTGTAAAGTTTAATCATAACAGCATGATGACCCTAAAATAGTTGAAACAGGAGGGATCAACAATCCAGTTTGGTTGGTTGGTTGGTGTATTTCCAATGAAGCTACAATGAATGACATGATAAAAGCAGTTTAGCAAAAATAAGTATTAGGGGCTTGTAATATATGCATGTAGATATCTGTATAGGTCTATATGCATGAATGTTCTGCATATGCCTCAACTAAAAACAGAACTGGTTGCTAATCAAGAAGCAGTATTCCTTCCATAAAATCTTGCCAAGATCAAAAATGATGCTCATGAATCGAATTTCTAGGTAGACATGTATGCTGAGAGTCTTGTAACAATAATTCATGTTTTATTTATGTCCAAATGCATGAATGTATGTGTACATGCATATAAATCTGAATGCCTATGTATACCAACTCAGCTATTACATAGCTCTATAAACGTATGCATATTACTGCACATGGATTTTGATCTGTGTGTAAGTATGAAATAGTAGTTTCTTGTTGGATATACATATATGTATTGATATATGCAATGCTTGCATCTGTGTGTGTGTGTGTGTGTGTGTGTGTGTGTGTGTGTGTGTGTGTAAGAATAAATGAATAACTTCCAAGAGAAGCAACATGAAAAGTTTGAGATTCCAACTGCTGATAGTGTGCTTAGTGATGTGTAACTGAATCAGCCACAAAGTCAAAATAAATAAACCATGTAGTTTGAAGATGGTGATCTGTATGGTGCTGCCAGCAGGAAGCACTGCATTTATGCCTATCCCTCATTATATCATAGGGATATAACCTCATGGTTATATCCCTATAACCAGCACCAAAATAGCAGCAGCCAAATCTGACATAAATCATACCTCCATTTTATATGAGGGAAGGATACATTGTGCAGTGTGTGTATGTGTGTGTGTGTATGTGTGTATATATATATATATATATATATTCACCTAGAAGGAAGTGGTTATGATCATAGGTCTGCTCAACAAAGGGTTGACCTAGCTTAAATGACAAGGAATAAAAACTTAAATAGGGATGAGATGCTGGAGAAAAGAATGATTAAAATAGAACATTCTAGTGAAAATAAAACTCGGGTGAACTCTATTGACCCGTCATTGGCTGGCAAAGGTGTGGAAGGAGTTCTTAAAAAAAAAAGATTGAAATAATTCAATTAACAATTCATATACTTTAATGAACTGCACAACTCTGTAATAAAAGAGTAAATGAATATAAAGAGGATAAAGGGAAACCATGCTAAAAACCATTTGCAATGGGTAGGGCAATGTATGATTGGTGATTACCCTACTATCTGCAGTGTAAATCAACTACAAGAAACCAATATTGCTAGTATCAATAATGTAATTTTCAGACATTTAAAAACAATTTTTGATTAGTTGGAGGAGGAAGAGGAGGCCTTCAGTCAAATTGGTGATATTGACAGAGCTGATGTTCCAGATTTAAACCTACTTTTCAATGCTTCACCTCTCTATCTAAGATATCAGATATGTTCCATCAAACATCTCTATGCTATTCTCAAAAAATGGTTTCATGCTGCCCACTTATTTTAATATTCTATGACTAAGGTAAAGCACTGGAACACCTCCCTATCCCATGTTCCTTCGAAAATCTTTGGGGTACCACTGGAACATTCTCAGTTCTCTAATGTACATAACTGAATAGCGAGTTTGGGAGGTGTCATAGTTCTTCAGTCTTAGTAATACTGAAGGAGCTTGGTGTTGAGATGTCCTGTCACCCAATCTTTACTGTTTCAAAGAAGTTAGGGAAGTATGGACATGCTATATCATTCAGTCCCCAACAATGTTGAGGATGGTAGATTCACAATATTAGAGATTCTGTGTCACCCAATCCCAACATTTTTTGGTTGTCACAGCTGATCAGACCCAAAGAGAAAGAAAGGCAAGTTGATGTAGGCAGGAACCACATCACAGTACCATTGTTTCCAGAAACTTCATCATGCTAACTTGATCAGAACATTGAAGAATATAAGGTGGACAAGTCATTCAGTAATATGGAGGAGGGTTGAGTGGATGGTGGATATGGATGCTATTTAAAGAGAAACAAGCATAATATGATTATGGATTCCAGTCTGAAAATTAAATCAAAGATCCAGAATAAGGTCTCATATTATTGTAACTGAAAGGAAGCTTTAAACCACCATGACCCTTTACCAATTGGCATAAGGAAGGTAACTACCAACACAAACTACTCTACCAATCAGCAGTCAATTGCAAGCATGATTCTCAGTGTGTGTATGTGTGTGCAGTGTTCTGCTTAAGCAAGGAGGGTCAGAGTTGGTTTGAGCCATGATGCCAATAAGACCAGCCAAATAATGCGCGCGTGTGTGTGTGTGTAGGTATGTATGCAATGAGTGTTGTTGTTCAGCTGAAGAGCATACAATCTCTAAATAGACTAGACTAATTTGTTAATGCAAGCAAAAAAAAACCATCAGAAATTCTAACAAGAGGTTTGTTGGTTGGTAGGCCAGCATGTGTGTGTTTGTATATATATATATATAAATAAACGTGCTTGCAAGTAAATGTCTCTAAATATTAGGAAGTCTAGTTAATAAAGACAGCTACCTGATGTAGACGTTTCAGTTGGTGAAGGTGGAGGAGTCTTAGTTTGAGGTAAAATTTCTGAAAAATGACAGATTCAATACAGTTTTAAAAATATTAGATGGCTATTTAAAATTACAACAATACTATCTTATCTATCTGTCCATCATATATACATATATATATATATATATATATATATATATATATATGTATATATATATATATTTAATTACACATACATACACTAGTGTGTATGTGTGTGTGCATTTAAATAGATGCGAGAAAAATACTCAATATATATATATTTATGTATATAAATACACAAGCAGCCCTTGTATTATAGAAGTGTTTGCATTCTGGAAAATCTCATGTGGAATCCCACTACATAAAACCTATCTTCTACAGACTTCCCTGTTGCACAGAAGTCTATGAACATGAAAGTCATACAGAAAACATGCTTCACATTGCACAGCACCACATTACAGTAAGATTTTTTAGGAAATGCAATGTTTCCGTAATGCAAGGGACGATACCTGTCATAGAGTGTTATTCCTCGATTTGATTTGTAAAATCACAGTTGCTATACTGAGTTCCTCCTGCGTGGCATTTGTTTGAAGAACATCATACAAGACTCTCAGAATAACAATACAAATGTTCAGTTTTAAGGAAATGACTAAGTACATGTGTGAATGTGTGTTTAAGAGCATACACACATGCACACAAATAATATCAATGCTACATCAATAATACCAATAGCTACATCTGCATATGTGAACTGATAAAAAAAATTAATAATTTTCAATTATTTTATTCAAAATCTATTTTATAAAATACTTTATAATTTATTTAATAATTTTATTAATCACTTAAAAAATGTTTTTTTTTTTTAATTAATTTATTCCTGTTACCAAGTTTGCAAGCCATTACAGTACCATGAATAAATGAAAGATTATTAACATTAACAGTATTGTTTATTGATTGTTTCTGACTTAAAGTACAATTTGAATAAATTTGGCAGAAGTGAAACAACTTCATGACAATAGCTTAATTTATATGTTAAAGTAATTTTTAATTAACTATAGAAGAGAAATTATTAGAGGAAAACTACAATGTTAAAGTTTTAAAACTAAAGTACTAATTAAACGGAATTGTTGTTTTGCCCAGAGAAAAAAGTGTGCACAAAGACAAGGCTGACCAGCTGACCACAAAACAAGAAGCCACTAAAGCTTAAAAGAAATGGTCACAAATATATATTTGCAACTGACACCAACACAAATAATAATAATAATAAAAATAATAATAATAATAAAAATGAAGATGATGATGATGATGATAAAATCCAGAATTACAGCCAGACATGATCAAAATTTTATCTGGACTTAAGGACAGACTGATTTTGGTAAAATACAGTTGCTTGACCACTAATTATTTAAGACCACTTAGTCCTGTACAACACTAATTGTTTAACCATATTGATTAATCCAGCACTAATTATTTACTGACCATATACAAGACAAATAGAATTGATCAGTGCAGGAATGAAGTGACCAACTACAACAGATTTAAAATTCACCAAAAAAAATTTCCTATATAAAACAAAGAAGTAAAAACATTTCTATGTCAATAATATCAGTTGACCTTCCAAAGTAACCAAGTACCAGTAATATGAGTTTGATTTGATGTACCTCAACATCCTGTCTATATAATATCTTGCTATATGTTTATGTCAGATATCACAATCATTATTATTGATATACAATAATGGCCACTTATACACAACAGTATATATATATATATATATATATAGTCAGTATTTCAATGATATTTTAAGTGAGCCGAGATTTGGTGTGGGTGAAAATGAGGTTCAAATCAACTGATTATTTCTCTACACAGTAGCAGAATACAAAAAATTAACAATGATGAATCAATGGCTGAAAAGTCTATTTGCATGAAGTAGCACTGGTCATTTTCGACCCTTCTTTAAAAGAAGTCCAAGATGCTCAGTTTGTTTGATGCTTCACAGAAAATATTTTTTGGATGGTTACTTTATCTTTCTGAAGATGTTTTTATTTTATGTTGTAAAAAACAGCTAATAGCAATATTGTCATAGGAAAATCTATGATAGTTTAGATTGCAAACATATGAAGTTAGTAACTTATGAAAATAGACCTCTTAGGATGAATCCCTTAAAATATTTATCAGAATGGTGGTGCAATTTGCACACATAAATTAATATGCTAAGAGGAGTATATATTACAAGATCACATATAATGCTTAATTAGTCTTAATTCCTGGATTAATCAGAATTGCACATGCTTCTTTCTGAGTTGCTTAACTTGCTAATACAGAAGCCAAAACAAACTTTAAATGAAAAACAAAAACAAAGAAAGAAAAAGTAAAGCAGTAACAAAGCCTTAAAAGTGAATATAAACCCAAACTTCTGAATACAGAGTAAAATAAGGCAACAAAGAATCTGTTACATGAAGTAATACAAGTGTTAAGACCTTACGTTCCAAACCTTGATGTTAATGATGTCATGAACTAACACAGACAAGACATTCTATTTCAAAATTGAACTTGAAAAATTCTCTATTTTTTTTCCATGTGAA
This sequence comes from Octopus bimaculoides, assembly GCF_001194135.2. NCBI lineage: Eukaryota > Metazoa > Mollusca > Cephalopoda > Octopoda > Octopodidae > Octopus > Octopus bimaculoides. The sequence goes on along the minus strand of NC_068984.1, from coordinate 122,982,049 downwards.
AAGATATATCCATTAATGCAATTTCTCCACTACCTTCTTAAAATACTTAAAAGCTAAAAAGAAAGACAGGTAGATTCAAGAATAACATGCAGAAGCCAGAGATATGAGTTATTTGTGGCTTTATATTTCTTCTCAAGCAATGCCACTAGAATATATTGAACAGGATTACATCAGATGTTAATAACTTATATAACAACAAGCAGAAAGAAGCCACCTAACATTAATCATGTTAATTTGAGTAAGATAAACTTCACTTCTCTTAAAAAAACATTAAAACTTAATGAATTATTTTCTAGAGTTAACAGAATAAATTAATCTCTATTTAATCCAAAAACTGAATGAAAAATGAAGTAACTGCAGGCATAAACAGTAAAATTAGAAGAATGGCATTCTTGAGAGAGAGGAGGCATGCTTTAAGAACTTAGAAGAGAGGAATATAGGAAAAAAAAAAAGATAAAAACTAATTCAAGTTTGATAAATATTGCATCCCAAAACTTCATGCAAATATTTCTGAAAATTCTAATTATTTTTCATTCTATTTTGTTAGCTTAAAGTTGGAGAACAAAGAACCAATAGATTACAGAGAATCTTAGAGAGGAAAGTAATTTCTTCAACCTGAAGGTAGATTCAAAGCAAAAAAGAGTCACAGAATATGCAGCTTCAGAAAATTCCAAGTGGTCACAATCCCAAAAGGAAAGGCCAAACACAATTTTAAAATTCCATATCAATGTTAGTAAGACATTTGAAAGAGAAATAAGGAAAGGAAAGATGACGTCTAAAATTTGTTAAAATGGAAAATGCAAAACTGTCATGAAAAAGAAAAAGATTTTGGCAAACAAGGATATAGTTTGTCAGCCAACTGGAAGCAAAGAATCAGGGTCCTCAAATAGTTTGCAAATATAATTTAAGTAGTTTCTCAGTTCGTGATATTAAAATTCTGTAATACCAACACAATACATTCTCTGCTCACATTTATTTCAACATGGATTTCTTTGAGGGGATTGAAAAAAAAAAAAAAAAAGCTGCTGTTTTTTTTCTGAGTCAAGTAGATCCCATGGTGAGATTAGAACCATTGATGCCTCTGGTTGATATTATCAGCAATGTGATCTCAGCAATATTATTAGTTCTTATGGTGGTTGAATTGATTATTAACAAAAGTGTAAATCTCATGAGGTTATTGAGATAGCTTAATCTAATTTACACTTATATGAGGACCCATTAAAAAAGAGGAAACAAAATAAAACAAACAAAATCTCAAAAAAAAAAAAAAGGAAAAGAAATAATAGTTCATGTTGGTCATCATAGTGTCAAGTGCAGTCATCTACAGTGATCACCGAAAGCAGACGGAATATCATGCAGAAAATTCAGCAAGGGGGTTCAATGTTCTTCAAGAAAACACAAGGAACTATTTTTTTTTTCTTGGAGAAGTCTGACGATTAAAGCAGACCATGCTATTCCACACCGTGCATTGTACCTTGTTGTTCTTTGTCGCAGATAGAGCTGCCGCTTGATGATCTTGAATCAGCAACGTCCACACACGGAGCCATCACTTCTGGGGCTTCGTCTTTGACAATAGCTTCCTTAGCGACTGTTTCTGTGACAACGGTTTTGGTGATGACTGACGTCACAGTCCCAGCTCCCTTCACTCTACTTACTATAGTTTCTTCAGTGATAGACGGTTTTTCATCTGTCATGGATGAATAAACAAAAATTGGGGCGGGGCAACAGAACGTTTAAAAAATAGTATATAGAGATACATATCTTTGTCAATTCATATATCACTGTCACTGAAGAGTGTATATGTGTATATATATATATATATTTTAGAATATATATTCTTTAAGTAAAAAAGAAACCTTTATGTATGTTTTTTTCCTTTAAAATAAAATGTCTCCTCCCCCAAAACTGAATACAAAGAAACTTTGATAATAACATCAAAATTATTACGTTAAAATAATGATATTCATGAAAAAAAAAAAAAAAAAACAAACTTAAGGATGAAACAAATTTAAAAGAAATACTGTAAAAATAGTCAGTGACTTGTTTATAAGTTGAATATATAATTCAAAACAATAAATAATATTCATGATCAATATTGTGAGTGTTTTTTCCTTAAAGTATTAGCGGAGAGGAAGTCTAACTAGATGTGATTATTATGAGGAGTCATGCATATTGAAAAAATTTGATAGGAATGGTAATATAATCTGTTAGGAAGAATTAAATATTTGGAGGAGTTTGGAAAGAAAAAAAAAACATGCAGG
>NC_068984.1:122976971-122979689 GCF_001194135.2 Octopus bimaculoides | reverse complement strand
TGTGTGTGTGTGTGTGTGTGTGTGTATATATATATATATATATATATATATATATATATATATATATAAGAGGTAGAACGGATAATATTTAGTGAAATAAAGATAAAAATAACTAATCTTATCATTTTACTTGAAGCATTGTCATTCAATCATAGTTATAGAAAACTGATGAAAGAAAATAGTGCCGAGTGTAGAGAGAGTTCAATCAAATATTTGTAGAACCTTATCCTCCACTACATTCTGGACTTTCATCACCTTCCAATAACTGTCACAAAAACATTAGAAAAATCTTAGTAATACTTAGTAGTTGCAATGTTGGTGTATATATAGATAATATTTATAAAAAAGATAGAATTATAAAGCTTCTTAAAAAGCATTCCATGCTTTCAATACTATGTCATGCTTTTAGATATCAAAATCTTTAGATAATGTAGTTTTATAGCAGATATTGGCAAGAAAATAATAATTCTTGCTACAATTTCAAAGAAAATTTGAAATGAGTTATTACTGTAAAATTATTTGGACTATCAACCTTATTCCTCAGGTATTTATCTGATACAGTAGATTTCAACTGATTCAAACATTGATCATTTCCAGATAACCTATACTTTATGTATATATACATGCATTTTATATATATATATATAAATTATTGCTTTAATGTCTACTTTTCCATGATTGCACATGGGCCACATGAAACTTGTTAAGGCAGATTTTCTGCAGCTGGACGGGCAGTTCCTGTCACCAACATCTACCTGTTTCCAAGCAAGGTAATATTTCTCCATGGCCAGACATGTTTTTACTGAAGATTGAAAACGAAGGACACCACTTGTATGTTTGTTTACGATGATTATGTGATGTCAGAAAGACATGCACACTTGTATAATTCACTTCTTTCAGTTTCCATCAATCACATCCACTTACAAGGATCTGATCAGCTAAGGGCTATGGAAGACTCATATTCAAGGTACCATGCAGTGGGACTGAATCTGAAACCATGTGATTGGGAAGTGAATGTCTTCACCACAGTCATGCTTGCTTGTTTCTGGCAGTTTAGTAATTTATCCACTTGGTCATTTCAGCATCTCCAAGGAATTGTGCCAAACAGAATTACAAGACATACTCAAGCCCGTTACTTAATGGCTGTTCAACCTGCTAGAAAAAGTAGTCAAATCCCCCTCAAGTTACATCCCACTGGCACCTACTCCCTCCAAAGGTCACACTGAGAGTAATGTGGTCTGAAATATATTATGTCAGACAATAAGACTGAATGGTCATGACTAGAATGTGTGTGACCTTAGGTTGACTAAAACTGTTCCATCAGTAAAAAGAATTAGACATGCTTTAAAAAGTTAAACTTCTGCCAATAAACATCAATTAGAGGGGTTTAACTGGTTTCATGCAGTTATGGTGAAAATAGTAATATAAGCTGCACTATTTATCTATAAATTAGTCAGTTATTTGCTTTGTTATGCATAATAAATTAAAAACGTAAATAAAAATATATGAAAGTAACAAAATGCTCTATATTAAATTTTGTCTAATTTTCTGAGATGAGGAATAATTGTCATTGTACATTGATATATTCGGACCAGTGTCCTCATCTTATTATAATCACAAGTGTTTTAGCCAGTGGACCTGCATCTGGCCTTCTATAACAATACAACTCTGAATGAATCAGAGTATTATATATCCATGTTATACTAGGTTTAAACCAACAAATTCTTTCTTTCAATTGTTCATGTTTGTTTTTCCATGCTAGCATGGGCTAAATGTTATTGAGACATTTCTTTACAGCTGGATGCCCTTCCTGTTATTAACTCTTAACTGAGTTTCAAGTGTGGGATCTCTAAATCCACACATGTTTGAAGGCATGAAGGGAGCTGATGATTTGTTGACAAAAGTGACAGCAGCAACACAGCTCATACCTTGTTTCATAGAGCTGAAATATAAACACAATCATATGTACATGCACACACATACATATACGATGGGATACTTTCAATTTCCACATGTTATTTTTGGTAATTGCTCCTGAACTTGGAATGTTTACTCTTTCACCCTCACAAGCACAAGGGAACTCCTACATGGTCACACGTTTTGCTAAAAACAGTAGCCAAATTTCTTCATACCACATGATAAAAAAAATGCACCAATTGGATAATGTAGTCTTAAATACATTATGTCCAAATTAAAGATAGACACAGTTCTTTGGTTTGCTTTATCAGCTATGACTTGGGTTAATCAATAACTGAACACGCACACACATACCTCTATTTTATTATTTGAAGTCTTCTAATGATAAAATGTACAAACTACAACCATGAGACAATATTCCTTCACTCATATTCTCTCAGACATTTGAAAGAGTCATGTATGTTTATGATACAAACGTGCATGAGTGTATGTGTGTGTAAAATAAATGAAAATGGTACACTCCATGACAACCATAAAAATCTGTTTTTGTAATCATTTTTATGTGCTTATAACATACATAACAGTATTGTTGTTGAAGACCTTCTAAGTCATTTGCCGGAAACTTGTTTTTTTGTGGGGTTTGGGGTCACAACATCAATATTTATTTTACTACAGAGCTAAATATGTTTCAAGAATAGAAATAGGCTTTAATAATGTTATGTATATATGTATGCATATACGCAAACATATACACACACACACACACACATATATATATATATATATATATATATATATATA
>NC_068984.1:122975720-122976922 GCF_001194135.2 Octopus bimaculoides | reverse complement strand
GTGTGTGTGTGTGTGTGTGTGTGTGTGTGTGTGTGTGTGTGTGTGTGTGTGTGTGTGTGTGTGAATGTAGATATTGATATAATTATTTCTTTAATGGAAACCTAAAACCAGACAAAAAGAGAAAAGAGGTAAAATATTGTCAGTTACAGAATGTAAAATTACAGTATTGCAATGCTATTTTAAGGCCATGTATAATTCAAGATTCAAAGAGAGAATGATGGCAGAATGACCAAGAGCACTACTTTTTCAAGAATTGCTCTTGATTGTTTTCTAAAGTCAACACGTAAAACAAAACAGAAGGTATATGCTGACTCAAAAAAGCTTCATTCTGATCTTTGATTAACTATGTTAATAAACTACCAGCCCTGGGGGTATCTTATTACTGCATGTTATCTTTCCTTTAAAATTAACCAGAGTGGCCATTGGATTGTATCACAACAGGACTTGAACAAGTGAACAAAGATGGAATAGTGACTGTAAATATTCCCCTGTGATTGCAGTTTTTGTTATTTACATCTTGCCATATCAATATTTCACTGGTGACTTATTTCATATGATTGTGTCAAATTGGTGGCTATATATTTAACATTAAAATCCAGTCACCATATCACAACGATATTTATTCAAGCTAGCAATTTGCTAGTTGCATTGGGATGTTACTTTTAATAGTACTGTCAAACTGCCAAATCACACAGGAAATCAATGTTTCCCATAGTTTCACCATTCTGTCATATCCAATACTTTTATACAATGAATTCTAAAGGGTTAAACTTTAGATAAAACATACCACTCTATATGAATATATCAACAAATCTAACATAATTATTTATAGAATTTGTAAAATGTGATAAATTTTTCTCTGAGGAGAGTAAGTTTCTTGAAAGAAATGAGAAGTGTTTTCTGATGTTTTGGGCCTGTCCCTTCTTTGAAAAAATGAGAGGTGTGTTCAAAGGCTGTGAATGAAGTGAAGGCTCCCAAGCCTACTTTACTAATTTTATTATTTTTTCTCTTTGACACATGGTATCACTTCCTTAGACTAGTTTTCTCTTTGCCTTTATTAATAATATATATTATGCATATTAAAAGATATATAAGTGTAAGTATTTATTTACATATGTGTGCGTATATATATATATATATATGTATATGTATATATATATATATATATATATATATATATATATATATATATATATATATAT
>NC_068984.1:122935913-122974729 GCF_001194135.2 Octopus bimaculoides | reverse complement strand
AAAAAAAAAAAAAAAAAAAAAAAAAAAAAAAAAAAAAAGTTGGGGATTAAAAATTTGAAATAACCAACAAGGCTATTTCCATATTGCAAGAATATATAAGTAAAAAGTTTAAAAGAAAACATATTTGCAGCAGCCTTGTTACGTATTTTGAGATTTTCAGAAGCAGCGTTAGGGTTAATTGGAGCGGAATAGCAGCATGTGGCTTGGAATTTAAATCGGGAAGTGACTAGCATGCAGCTAGTTAGTACCTTGTTCAGAAGTGGCAACTGGTTTAATGGTTTCTTCCATGTCACTTAGTTCATCCATTTGTCTAGCAAATTCAACGAAGGCATTTTTTTTGCGGTCAGTATCATCCACACTAGACTCAGCAACGGGTGCAGCTTCTGGACGCCTGTGGTCCACATGCTTAACCAATACTTCATCCTGGCTCATTGCTGCTGGCGGGGGAGGTGCTGCGATAATTACAGTAAGGAAGCAATGATATTTGGGGTTTTCCCTTTATTTTAGTTGTTAGAATTAACATCGAGCCAGAGTAAGACATCAGCAAGGCAGTCAGACAGAATACAATATAAATCTTAGCAGATACAATTTACAGGTATCACAATATTTCTCCCTGCACTGAAATCAAATCAATCAGATGATAAAAATATGGAAATTAATTCAGTTTTCAGAATTGCAAATTCTTTTTTGTCTTTTTGTTTGGTTCTCTTTTCGAGAAAATAAAAATAGAAATACAATACCAATTTGTGAGAACCATAAATGAGATGACTTAATCAGATAATGATAATAATATTAATGAGGATGATAATGAGAGTAAAAAAAAATTAATATAAATGAAATGGTAATTATTTCTAGACAAATTCCATGGCTAAAGTTTGGTAATATCAAGTTCACATTACAATAAAATATACATGTAGAATTTTTGCACTTTAGCAAATAAACTCTGGTCAATAATAACCAGTGTAGTCATCATCAATGTAGTATGTATGTGGAGGGGGATTTCAGCATGTCTCAACAAAATTTTAAAAATGTTATAATTCATTTTTTCTTTGTGTTTTTTTTTTTCCTTTTTTCAAAATAAGAACTATCACGTGTCTGTTTCTACCTGAGAGTTTTGTATTATTAAAATGTATTTAAATATAAATTGCTTTCCCATATTTTTTATTCAATAAATGCACAGTATTCCCATAGTGATATAAAACTATGCACAGAAGCACACCCACCACAAAAAGAAAACCTGAACTAGTTAATGCTATTATGTACAAAAGATAAAATATCTTAATCAGAGAAAAGAGTTGATATGAGAATATGACCAACAAATCCATGAATAGTTTTGATAAATTTTGGAAGAGAGTAAAATGTTCAAAACTCTTCTCTTAAATGTTGAAAATATTCATTAAAAACAGACTGGCATGTATATGCAAGTATTTTTCATACATTTTTATAGTCCCTAATTCATTCCAGCAGGGAAAAAACAGAGAGTAAAATTATTAATTTTCATTTATTGCTACACTAAATCAATTAAATTCTTGGTATCTACAAATTTCTACCAAGTTTCTCTACTTAAGAAGCTATTAAACAGCAGCCAGTGCTGAACGATAAGCTTAGGAAAATTGGAAGGACGCAGTAAAATCAATAACATGTTTAAAATGAGGAAAAAATTCCTTTTTTTATAAGTAATGCAGACATTATGAAATAAAGAGTAATAATGTATATTTTTTCCTAATTCTTGGCACAAAGCCAGTTATTTTTAGGGAAATCAAACACATTGACCCTGGTGTTCAACTGCTACCCTGAAAGGATGAAAGGCAAAGTCAACCTCAGCAGCATTTGAATTCAGAATGTAAAGCCAGAAAAAATGCTGCTAATAATGTATAAATGTATCGGTAATTATACTGTGAATATTCGAGTTTAATGACCATGACATTTGCCTAACAAGTATTCCAGCAGTTTTATTTCCTTTTGTTTATAGAATGAATTCATATTCATATTTAGCAGTAAAGTTTATTGAAGTGATTATAGCCATAGGTTCATTTATGAATAACTTTCATTTTGGAATTCTCAACTACATGAAATAAACTTCCACAAAGTACCACCTGAGAACAATACTTCATGCTAGGTTTTCCCTTTATCTCATCACTGATCATCAGTTAGTAGTAATTAGGTCCATTATTCCTCCTTCCTGATTGGTCAAATTCACAATCTTCACTCATATGAAAGATCATTCAATAGTTTTGATTGTCACACAATAGCAAAACATGATTACATTAGAGAAAGAGAGAGAGAAAGAGAGAGGACAGTTGAATTACAATAGAACTATACTGAGAGTGATATATTGCGCATTCAATGAATAAAGAATATAGAGAAAGTGTCATTACATATTTTCTGTTTTGTGATGATGCTTATAAACTGACAACCAACACTTATGGTGCTTGTGTTACATTACATACTCAAAGGCATTCAAAGGTAAGGTTTATGTATTTTCTATTAGCAGTTTCATGCTAAGTAGGAAATATCAAAATGATAGGCATGTGAAGTAAAAATGATTTAACTAAATTGCAAACTAATCCAGTGGATACCAGATGTTAAAAACTAACCTTAGGTTAAAGACAAAACTGCATTGTAGCATAATGCAGTATTCAATAGCTTAACACCTGTTTTAGCTATTCAATATACTGGTTTATTTAATCAACCTGATTATAAATTTGCAGGACAAACAGACAGGCCCCAGGACACTAACAAGTAGTAAGATATTCTGTAAAATGGCTTTGATTAAAGAAAGGGCAAAAAAAAAAAAATGGTTAAGTTTAAAATAGTCTGAGATCCTTTCCCATGGCACAGCTATTTTGATTTTAAAACTTCAAAATATTTCTAAAAAATAAATACAAAAACAATGATGATAAAATAATAATAATAATAATAATAATAATAATAATAGTAATAATAATAATAAACCATCATTTATATAAATCTAACAAGGACATTAACAGAACCATGCTAGAGAGAATGAGAGTTGATTTAAGAGAAGAGTGCTTTCGACATGTAACAGACAGAGTATTTGGTTGAATGATTTACATTTTGAACAACATGCAGCAATGTCAGGAACTGGAGTGATAAAGAATAAAAAGAGAGGAGATTTAAACACCTATTTACCTTTAGCTATTCGGTGCCTTTCGGTGTCAGCATCACTGCCCGATTCCTCTGCAGACTCAGATTCCTGCAAAATCAGGCAATGAAGAATTGAAGTTTTGCAGAGAAAAGACATTGCAAGAGAAAATGCAAAGGTAAATAAAATGAAGGTGAACAGAAAAGAAAATTTGGTACAACTTACTGAAGCAACAACTTTTACTAAAGATAGCAAATATAATGCTTGGATAGCTCAGAGAAAGCATATAAATCTGAACTTGTTTGACCTCATTTCAACATTAAAGCAAAAGTTTAAATATTTATATTTATTAAATTAACTCCAACAGTACTTTTTAATAGAATTCTGAAAGTTGAGACCAACTTTCAGTATAACAATTAACAGATTCTCCGTAACAGGTTCAATCCTAGCTCAAAGAGCCCCTATCATATATTGAAATAGAAGTTTACCATCAAAAAAGTGGAACAACAACAATTCATTATACCCTAGACATTGCAGTACTCACCAATATTTTGCTATGTAATGATTTAATTTCTGGTGATTTCTTCATCTGCAATACACAAAGCAACAGTTGCACCAACTTTACACATATCAGCAACAGTTGTTCAGTGCTGCTATTGCTGCCATTGTGCAGAGTGAAAGGCTTTGCACACTAACATTTGTAAAGCTTGAGGTGAACACACATGAGTTTGGGAGAGCTAATGCTAACATAAAGAAATGTGATGTGATGTCATACACAAAGGTGATTGCAGTTTAATAAAACTTCATTAACCCATATAAGGTTAAAAAGTAAAAGGTTAACAATGTAAGTTAATACGTAAAAGGTTAACAACAAGTGAAGAAATGTAAAAACAATTAGAACAGGTCAGGTGACATGGAAAGGCTAAGACTAGTTAGAAGGCAGTTATATCACTAATCTGGAGGTGAAGAAACATTTGTGATATATTACAAGGCAGTTACATCACTAATACAGAGATGATGGTACAACTGTGAATGAGTTGGAACATAAATTTGCAAACTGAAGACTAAAGGAAAACATTCTGTGAGAAAAACGAAATCAAGTAAAATATTATGAATGATAAAACAAAAGTAATGATTAAAAGGTCACATAACATTGCACATTATGCTGTCAACATGTTACAAAGTTCCAGTTTCATAAAATGATGGAAAGATGGCCTAAAATAGTTGTGGGTTTTGCTGCTCTTATGTTCTTATGGTTATTAAAAATAATATAAAATTTTCTTCCAAAAAAACTAGGTCACTCATTTGTTTCATCGTCATCATTATTTAATGTCTTTTATCCATGCTGGCATGGGTTGGACAGTTTGACTGGGCTGGTGTGCTGGAAGGCTGCACCAAACTCCAGTCTGATTTGGCATGGTTTTCTGTGGCTGAATGCCCTTCCTAACACCAACTACTTGCTTGTTCATTTTAATATCTGTTTTTCCATGTTAGTTTGGCTTGAACAAGAATGGATTTTGAGGTAAAGTTTTGCAGCCAGATGCTTAACCTGCCACCAATTTTCATCTGTTTTTCAGATAAGGGATTTTAATATTCTACTGGTGGTCAAAAGTGTAGAGTAACCCATCATAATGTCATCAACTTCAGCATCACTTTGCTCAAATAGAAAGATCAACATGCACCGTTTAATAGAATTTCTGCTTACTAAGCTGACCTGCAAGGCATTGGTTAGCCTGAGACATTAGTAGAAGACCCTTGCTCAGGGTGTAGTGCAGTGGGATTGTTGAATCCCACTGGGACATATGGTCAGAGGTATGGGCTCTCACTTGTCTCATCTATATAGCCAAACGCCATCTATAAGGCCATCGTCTTCACTATTCAAAAGAAGTTTCATTCTGAGCATAGACAAGATCATTATTAGTTGTCTTAAGGATGAACTTATTGTTCTACTTATCCAAACAATATTGCAATATGAGCCAATAAAGAATGTGTGTGTGTAAGGAGCTTTCAATATATCATTCATCCTGCCAGAAATAACCAAATTCCCTCAAATCCCAAGCTACCATTTTAAAAATAGGGTACATTAGATATTGTACTCCTAGATGTATATATATATATATCTGAATGAAAGACAAGATAGTCAGAGCTGGAATGGTTAGGATTACATATTGTTGCTATTATGTTAAACTGTTGTATGTCCAAATTTGGCCAAATGTGTTTTTAAAAATTTTAATTTTTGCTTGCAATAGTCAGTTCTTTTGGTCAAACTATTATATCCCCAGCTGCTTCAGATGCCAAGATAGCAAATATTGTCAAAGTGTAGTACAACAGTTTTGCTATGGAATGGTGAAACTATTTTTTCGTTTTCTGAAAAAGCAATGTTTTGGACTTACGACACTTTTGCATAATAGCAATAATATATATCTGCTGGGGCTAAACAACATCTGATTTTTCAAATTAAAGGTAAAAAAAGGTAAGATAAAAAGAAAACTGGCTCAAAACTTGGGGTAATGTTATACAGGATGTGTAACATTTGAGCCTTAGCAATAATGTGAACTATCAAATCAAGACAACATTTTGAGTGTGACATATTTTTAAAGACCAAATTTTGAAATATATTTGTGTAAATGTGTGAAAGGCAAGTATCACCTTTTTAACTTTAAAACTGTGTCAAAAGAAAGTTGAAAGCCACTCACCTTGATCATGTCTTGTTCATCATAGGAGACATCTAATGAGATGCCTCTTTTCATTGAGGAGTCCCGAGATATACCCACTTCTTCCTTGAAAGTATCAAAGCCTGTAAAAAGGATTCAAGTAATGACAGCAATATTGGCATAATTATTATCATCATCAGAAACATTTCAATGACTGCAACAAAACTTATATTTTCTAAGTTCATTCAATACATAACCATGGTTATTTATCGCCCAATATTTCTTCTCACAAATCATGTAAACCAACAACTGGGCATTTACTACATTCAATACCAGCCCATTATCTCTATAACCTAAATGACACAATGTGACTTTGCTATCTCTATATTCCAAATCAACCAACAATTACACTACATTTTCTATTTTCCAACAATCTTGACTGTCCCACTGCTATACTTATACTATAACAGTTACAAGTGTCATACTATTATACCTGTACTACAACAGTGATAACTGTTACAGTTATATCGATACCACAACTGTCATGAATGTCACACTGTTACATGTGTAGCCTAGATGCTCAGATTGCTATACTGTATCCATACTACAAACCAATGGATGTGGCAAAGCTACCTGGTCACCAAATTTTGGCTCGTCTTTTGCAATTAGCTTCACAGGTATGTTAAAATGCAGTATAAAATACCCACTGTTTAAAGGTTTCATCCCATAAAAAAACCCATCAATTAATCCCATCAGTTGCTGTTCTATGAAAACTGAACTTTCATTTACTTTTTCATGGTACTGTTGTTCAGAAAACCACTTGACTTCAGAAAACATTATTTAGTTATTCATTAGAGATGTAACACCCATTTCTCAAAGTCTAATATACTATCTGAACCCCAAATCTGAATCCAGTATATCTGTCACTGACATCCCCTCAACATGCTTAAAGAAAGAGGAACCAATAAGCAAAGACTTGATATTCATCATGGTTAGCATGACTTTACATGATGTAATGTTTGTATATATTGTTGGTTGTTTTTGTCAGTGAAATATGATCAATTAATGTTCAAAACTTGTTTCATTTGAAATGACAGCGTTGACATGGATCCAATGAGTCCAAGGACTGCATTGTACTCTAATGTCTGCTTTGGCATGGTTTTTACAGCTAGATACCTTTCCTAATACCAACCACTTTACAGCATGGACTCGAGTGCTATTTTTTGTGTCACCTGCACACGTATAAAATGTATAAGACCTAAACTCAAGATATGTCCAAACAGATATTGCTTAAGTAACATCAGCAGATTATGTAGGAATATTACATTGTTGAAATGAAAAGAAATGGCAGATACAACCATTTCGATGGTGTACAATATTTTTTGTAAGAGGAACAACAGATGAAAAACTGAGTTGTATTAGGAGTGGAAGTAAAGGTAACAGCAATCTTGGAGTAATCTAATAGATATAAAAATAATCTAGTTGTAGTAATAATGCTAGTGGTTGCAGTTGGATTTACAGTACTGGTCATGGTAGCTTAGTGTGAATGAGTCAATTTAACTCACCTGACTGATCCATGGCAACTCTCCCAGCTGCCATATCAACTTCATCCTCAACTGTTACAACATCGTACATGCATTTCTTCACTACATCTTCACGATTGATGCGTATCAATGCTTTTTCTAATGCATTACCTGCAAGAGAAGATACAAAACAATACAGGTGATTAAAATACTGCCTTTGTATAGAATTTAATGTGTAAAGTAACAGCATATAACATCATAGTTTTGGGTGGGGTTCATTGCAGGATTATAACACAAGAAAAATAAAGAATCCCAGGATTCCAAGAACACATCAATGCAAATGACATCAATACATATAAAATTCTGCAGAACTAATGAGGAAGACTCTATATCATCACACAACCTTCTAGAAGTAGTAACCAAATCTCCCTCAAGTAACAATAGCCAGCTATGTTAAAAAAAATTTTTAGGTAATGTAGCTCTAAATACATTACATCTAAAACAAAACATGGTTTGGTTATGGCTGGGACATCTTTGATTATAGAATCTACTCAATACTGATCAGTGACATTCTACATCCACTTTCTTTTCCCCTATCCATTGCAACAATTATAATGAGCCAACAAAGGGTCCCCTCTTTTGTTAGAAATAGTAATGAAGTCTCTCTCAACCCACACACCACCATCATCATCATTCAGCATCTGCTTTCCATGCTGGCATGGGTGAGATGGTTTGACAGGAGCTGGCCAGCCAGAAGCCTGTACCAGACTTCTGTGTCTATTTTGGCAGAGTTTTTACAGCTGGATGCCCTTCCTAACACCAAACACCCAACAGAGTGAACTAAGTGCCACCATTAAAAACAAAACAAAAAAACATTGGACAAGTTTTACCCTAGATATACAAAAAACTGAGATGGTCAGAACCAGAATGCCTATGCTTATCAGCCTATTGAGTCAAGGCTTGCCTGGTTGCTTGGCAACAATCCAAACCTGTGTTGGTCAGGGTTAACATTCTTAATGTTTCATCAGCATTCTAGCTACCATGGTTACCTTGCCTTCATTTACGGCACTTCTAAAATGACTTTTGTAAACTTTTCAACTGTTTTAAGATTGTAGGAGTTAGTTTCAGGAAGATTAAATTTTTTTTTTTATTTTACTTATTTTTCATTTTTGCAATTGATAGTGAGTCATGTCACCCTTCTTGTTGATTCACCAAGTCACTACAAATTGGAGTGCTCAGCATGGTCATACACCAAGCAGAAAGTATAGACTATATACTCTGGATCTATATAGATCTGGACTATTAGATCTATAGCCATGGTATACACACAGATGTAAACCATGGCTAAAAATATGTGCTTTAGGTGTGCATGAGCATGACTGATTGAGGGTTTCACAGCTACAAACAAGTACCAACACCCCAGAATACATTGGGGATTCTACCATGAAGCATCAGCAGAGTCCAATTTAACTATGTACGAGTCTGATATGTGTGTGTGTCTATCAGATTGCAATACTGCACCTCTCAGAAGACACCAGGCTTCAACACTACACCTCTAATAACTTACCACACTATTCTCACAATATACTCAAGCTGTAACACTGCACCTGTCACTACACACCCTGACTATTATACTACACCTGTTACAACATACCCATGATGTCACACTGCACTCTCACAACAGGCACTGACTGTCATACTGTACCCTTCACAACATGACAAGGCTACACACTGTACCTGTCACAATATGGCCATGCTACAACACTAAATACCTTAAAACATGTCTACATCCCAATCAAATGATAACTACTCAATTTCAGTCAACCATTGCAGTCATAGAAGAGATTGAAATACGGCTTATATTAAGTTGTATCTGGCTCAGTATTTGCTGTTATCAAAGATAGAAAAGGACCAGCTTAATTATCATCAAGTAGAGTCAGCCGAAGTAATTGAACAAAAATGAACAACAAGTATCACAGCAGCAATTTACAAACAATGGTAACAAAGTTAAATCCTCACCTGATGCTTTTTCGCCATTCTTCTCCACCCAGAGATGTAGCATAGCCAAAGCTTGATCATTGACTGTGTTGTAATCTGTTTTGATCTTGTTAATCTCCGACATTGTGATGTCTAGCTGTTGGGCCAGCATCACCCAATCACCTTGCAGTGTGTCGGCAACGTCCACTATTTTCATCTGGGCTCGACTGATGGTATCTTGGAGAACTGGGAAAAAAAAAAAAAGGAAAAATAAATCATGCAGTTATCTAAGGATGTTTAGCTACATTCTAACAAACATGTAGGTGTTTAGCTACATGATAGTAGCCATTTGTAATGTATACCCAACATTATTGTGGTCACCTAAAGAGGTTTAGCTACATGTTGCTAAACATCTGCAGGTAGTAGCCATCAGTAGGTGTTTAGTCACATGACAGCAGCCACCTATAAGTGCTTAGCTACAGTTCTTTAGTTACTTAGTAGCAGTTTGTGGGTATTCAGATACAGGCTGCCAACCACATGTTTCTGTTTGGCTGCTAAGAGTCATCTGTATGTTTAACCGCATTGTAATTATGTGTTTAACTATAATCTAACTACCTCTAAAATGTATTTAGCTACATGCTATAACTTTCATTAGAATTGAATTTAAGACGTGAAAATATCTTCACAAAGACTTTGATGCCGACCCATCTGAGACTGTTCTTGGTTCTATGATACAAATGACTTGTTTTAAAGTGATAAAAATTAAAACATTCCCTCAAAATTCCATGTTAATTTATATTCCACAAACCAGTTTAATGATGATTTTCGTTATTTCAAAATCAACTGAAGTGAAAGCAGTATATTTTGAAAGAAGTATAATAGAAAAAGACTTTGAAATTTTAAGAAATGAATAAATCAGTAAATTCAAAACAGCCTCACCAATTCCGTGTTCTCTAAGAAGACTGTGCCGTTTTCGAACTTCAAGAGCTTCCTCTGAAGTGATTTCTGTTGAATCGGCCTGAAATTGAAAAAAACAAAAAATTTCCACTATAAATAAGATATACCGCAATAACAATCATAATAATAATAATAATGATAATAATAATATAGATTCCTAACATTGGCATCAGGCCAAATATTGTAATAGGGAGAATATATTGACCAAGTACCTGATTGGTATTTTATAATAATTGATTTCAAAAAGGATGCGAGTCGGTAGAATTGTTAGAATGCCAGAAAAAATGCTTAGCAGCATTTCTTCTGTCATTACATTCTGAGTTAAAATTCCACCAAGGTTAATGTTACATTTCACCTTTTTGAGGTCAATAGGGTAAGAATCAGTTGAACACAAAAGTTGATGTAATTAATAAGCCCCCTTCTACAAAATTTCAGGCCTTGTGAAAGAATTTACTGACCTTGAAAAGTAGAGAAGTAAAGTTGACCTCAATAAGATTTGAAATCTGAACATAAATGTTTTTAACTAAAATATTTAACAAAATATTTTAAGGCGGAAATCTAGCAGAATCAGCTTACTGATTTTGTCAATTCACTGTGCTAATAGCAATAATAATAATTTCAAATTTTGACACTGAGCCAGCAGTTTCAAGGAGTGAGGGAAGTTGATTAGATCATACCAACCCCAGTACTTGATTGGTACTTATCTTATTAATTTTAGTTAATTTTTGTTTATTTTCAGACCATTAAAATAGAATGTCAAGTTAAGAAAAACGAGCATTTTCGACATCTTCTTTTTGCTTTTAATC
This sequence comes from Octopus bimaculoides, assembly GCF_001194135.2. Lineage (NCBI taxonomy): Eukaryota > Metazoa > Mollusca > Cephalopoda > Octopoda > Octopodidae > Octopus > Octopus bimaculoides. The sequence continues at coordinate 122,963,706 of NC_068984.1, read as the reverse complement.
AAGGTTCTAAGGCCGCAAAAACTGTTCATGACATTTGTGCTGTGTATGGAGAGGGTGCCATAGCTGAAAGAACTGCTCGTGATTAGTATGCCAAGTTCAAAAATGGAAATTTTGACCTCAAAGATGCACTTCATTCTGACCGTCCAGTTGAGTTTGATGAAGAGCAATTAAACCAACTTTTGCATGAAAATTCTCGTCAAACGACAAGGGAACTGGTAGAGAAAATGGAATGCTCCCACACTGCTATAGAGAAGCATCTTCACTCAATGGGAAAGGTTTAGAAGTATGGAGTATGGGTTCCACATGCTTTAAGTAACAACAACAAAAATCAAGGCGCCACAAACTCCGCTGGCTTGCTTGCTCATCACCGCTCAACTGATGGACACAAGCAACGATTTCTTTACCGAATCATTACTGGCGACGATAAATGGTGCCTGTACATCAATATGAAACAGTGTAAGGAATGGCTTAGCCCCAGTAAACAAGCGACACCGCGCATGAAACAAGATCTTCATCTGCATAAAACGATGTTGTGCATATGGTGGGACTGGGTAGGGATTATCCATTACAAATTGCTTGAATGGAACCAAATGGTCAATGTGGAACTCCATGTACAACAGATGGAACAACGCAACACGGCTATTCAAGAGAAAAGGCCTAATCGGCAGGATGGAGTTCTTCTGCTGCATGACAACGCCTGCCCTCATATCGCCAATATGACCAAGGAAGCCATTCAAACGCATGGCTGGGAAGTGCTGCCATACTCGCCGTACTCTCCTGATTTGGCACCAACAGATTTCCACCTCTTTCGATTTATTTCAAATGCTATGCATGGAGTTTTGTTCAATACTGATGCAGAATTGAGAGCTTGGTTGGATCAATTTTTCAAGTCAGGTGATTTCTACCAATGAGGTATTGAAAATCTTGTTGAACATTAGGAATAAGATGTAAACAACAAGGGTGAATTCATTATTAATTAATTAGTTGTTATTTTTTATTAAACCTTTAAAAAAATTTAAATTAAAAAAAAAACCCCGCAGGAACTTAGTTGCCAACTCAATAATTTAGGCACATAACCAACAATTTGGTCAGAGGGGAGTTTGTCAATTAATTTGATCCCAGTACTTGACTGGTAATAATAATAAAAAGATTAAAATAACAAATGGAATATAAATGATGAGTGATCAGATAAATTGAGGAACAAATATATGGAAGTGAGGACAGAGAGAGAGAGAGAGAGAGAGAGAAAAAGGAAAAGAGTGGGCTGGAAAAATGAGAGAGAAAGAGAGAGGGACAAATATACAGGGAGATAGACAAATAGACAGAGAGAGGAAGAGAAACATGCAAATAGAGGATAAATAGAATGAGATAGGGAAAATAGTTCTCTAGAGAGGGTAAAAAAATAATAGAGAAGGGGACAGAGAGAAAGGGAGACAAATAGAAAAATTAGATTAGAGTCTTACCTTGGATACATCAGGCAGTACAATGTTGAGGTTACAGATGGGAGATTGAGGTGCCTCACCCCGTGCTACTTTCGGTTCTTTCATGAAAGCCACACGAGCAGCTGCCTCTTGGTCTAGATCACGAACCTTCACCGTACAGGGAAGGCGGTTTTCTCGGAATGCTCGGAAATGGACGTACAGCTGATCACCAGATTTGGTGACAGGTATTAGATTGCCAGCCATCTCCACATACTGTGGTCGTCCTTGCAGCACCTGTAATGATATCAATTATCATTATTAATATTGTCATAGTCAATAGCACTGCCATCATCCTTTCCAGAAGCATTATTCACATAATGGTATATAGATTCTATATAGTGATTGTTTTTATCATTATATTGGATAATGGAGATATTTCACACCACTCACTTGCAAAGTTATCTTCATATTTAGCCTATATATATATATATATATATATATATATATATATATATAGAGAGAGAGAGAGAGAGAGAGAGAGAGAGAGAGAGAGAGAGAGAGAGAGAGAAAGAGAAAGAGAGAGAGAGAGAGAAAGCGAGAGAGAAAGCGAGAGAGAAAGCGAGAGAGAAAGCGAGAGAGAGAGAGAGAGAGAGAGAGTTGGCTTGGCGATAACTATTAATATATATATATAGATATAAATGAAAAATATTTCAATACAAATGTATTAATTTCCAGCAAAAAATAGCCCTATAAGGGTATATATATATATAAATTCATAAGATTGGTACAACAAGGCACCGATATTTACTGGACAATAGCAATCGATATAAATACGACGCTATTGTACAGCTTCACTGCGTATATACTGGCAAAAATGCGTGTGTACAACAAATATGAAAAACTTGTCTTACCTTATATAGATATAGATATATATAATGTATGTATATAAAACAGTTACTAATTAATACAAATAGTAGTATAGAAGAAATAAATGAAGTTGAAAATGCACAAGATTTTATATTAACAGTAATACTGGTTTCACATTTGTATGATTTTCAAAACTAAGTTGTGAGACACATGGAGCTGTGTCACAAATAGTATTATTTACTGAGCTGAAAGAGGAGTACTCACTACAACATGGATAGAGTTTGTTTATTGTAAATTTATTTTAGTTATGGAGTTGACACCAACAGTATATTGGCTATACCTCCATAAACATTTCACATTATCTAGTGTTGACTGAGGATTACCACTGATATATATATATCTGTTGAAGCAAGTTAAATCGATATTGAACCAAATTCGACGACTGGCACCCATGCCAAACTTTCCTTCATTGGACACTAAACTCTGCTTGCAAAGACCTGTTGGGGCAAGTGAAATCGAAATCGTAATCGAGCCAAATTCAATGACTGGCACCCGTCCCAGTGGAGTGCTAACAGCACCGTCTGAGTGTGATCATTGTCAGAGCAGCTGTCTGGCTTCCGTGCCGGTGGCACATAAATAGCACCATTTGAGCGTGATTGTTACCAGTGTTGTCTTACTGGCACTTGTGAAAAAACATTCGAGCGAGGTCATTGCCAGTGCCGCTGGACTGGCTCTTGTGAAGGTGGCACGTAAAAAACACCATTTGAGCATGGCCGTTACTAGTACTGCCTGACTGGCCCTCGTGCCAGTGGCACGTAAAAGCACCCACTACACTCTCAGAGTGGTTGGCGTTAGGAAGGGCATCCAGCTGTAGAAACACTGCCAGTTCAGATTGGGGCCTGGTGCAGCCATCTGGTTTGCCAGTCCTCAATCAAATCGTCCAACCCATGCTAGCATGGAAAGTGGACGTTAAACGATGATGATGATGATGATGATAAAGCACTATATATTGATGGTATAAGGTCATTGGTATCAACTTCACAAGGTAACTATAAATAAACCACACACACACACACATACAAGAATGATGTAAGGTTCTATCCTGTAGAGCCTGATATTTGGTATGCTCACTTAGTTACTGTTTGTCTCAGATGATAGGTTGTCATGGTAACTAACCTCACTGGTACTCTAGAATGATAAGTTCTAATAACTAGCTTATCCTATTTATGTAGACAACCTCCTGTACAGATAGAGATAATCATTGATATCCACCCATAAAGAGCTTCCATAAAAACTCAACGACTGTGAACACAGCCCTTCTTAGGATGGCAGTAACTCCAAGGAAGGACTTGTGTTGATCAGATGACATGGATAATAGTGGGTGGTGAGATGATATGAGACTTATCCAACCAACCAGCATAGAAAAACAAACATAAAATGGTAATGATACCATCATCATTATCATTATCATTGTTTTAATGTCCACTTTTCCATGCTTGTATGAGTCAGACAAAATTTATAGAGTCTGATTTTCTATGACTGGATGCTTTTCACTCTTCTTATTTCTAACCCTCACCTGTTTCCAAGTAAAGTAATATTTCTCCATGACCAGACATGTTTTCATTGAAGACTGGAAATGAAGGACACTGCTTGCATGACACTAACACTTGTTTACAACAATCACGCAATGTTGAGGCAAGGCGACAATAACACATAAGAACACACACACACATGCACAAGAACACACACAACAGGGCAATGGGCTTCTTTCAGTCCCATCTACTATATCCACTCACAATGGCTTGGTTGATCCAGGGTTATAGTAGAAACACTTGCTCAAGGTGCCAAAATTAACTGAAACAAATGCAGTGTATTTCAATAGTAATAGGAATCAACAGGAAAGACAACTTACTTCAACATCTCGGCTCCGAGCGACTTCGGTGAACTTTTCTTGTTTTTCTAGAGTTTTGTCAATCTTGTCGTCAGTCATACAAAACATTCGCAGTTTCCCCTCTTCAGGAGCATGCCGCTTGGCGAATATGACAAACTTGGCCATGAAAGGTACAACCACTGCTTCTTGGTAGAGTTCGGTGGCCATTCGACTTGCTTCATTCACATTTTGACAATCCATCAACCAGAACCTGAACGTCAAACAAGGAGAGACTAAGTTTTAGCCAGAGGAGCAGTTGCTGGTGTTGGTGTTGGGGCTTGCAAAATTGAGGGGGAGAAGCAGATAAATCTGGTTGTGGAGATGAGGGGGTTATGAGTATGAATAACTGTCATTGTAATGTATTGCGTATGTTAGTCTTGGTGTATGTTTGAGTATATTTGTATGTATGTTTTTTGTATGTATCTGTGAACGTATTTGTCAGGTGTGTATACATTTAAATGTACATATTTTCAAGGTTCATAATGATGAACAAAGCAAGACCAACAGCTACTACCACAATCATGTTTGTCCCAGAGAGAGAGAGAGAGAAAGAGAGAGAGAGAGAGAGAGAGAGAGAGAGAGAGAGAGAGAGAGAGAGAGAGAGAGAGACGGGGAGAGAGAGAGAAAGAGAGAGAGAGATAAATGCGAATCAGAGAGAGTCAAGAGGGACAAATAGAGAATGGGACAGACAAACAGATAGAGGAGAAAGAGAGAGAAAAACATGCAGACAGAGAGAGAGAAAGGGAAAAATAGAGAAAGAGAGGGTAAACAAAAATAGAGAAGGGGAAAGACTTAGACAAACAGATAAACAGGAAAGCTAGATTACATTTTACCCTTGGGTACATCAGATAGTACAATGTGACAACAGAACCAACAGTAAAAACATTTTAAAAAGAGAATTGGTTGTGAGAGAGATAGAAACTTACCTAGCTGAAACAGTTGTTGTGAATGAAACACAGTCATTTACAAATGTAAGTTGGGTGCTGGCAGTGATATCTTCCCAAACAGCTGGGGTCGTTCCTCCTAAAGCAGCAACACAAGAAGAGTTGAAGAAAAAAAAAAAAGAAAAAGAAAATATGAAACAAAGATATAGTTAATTAAATCTTTATTACAGTTGTTATTTTAGGGTGGTGGGAGTGGAGAAATAGATAACGTTAACAAAAATGTATTTATATTTGTTGTTGGAGCAATTTAGAGATTGTTACTGCATTTAATATCGTATCACACAAATCAATCACCGTCTCATGAAAGCAAATTTTTTTTTACCATCCATTCAGCTAAACAATAATAATATTAATAATCATCCTTTCTACTATAGGTACCAAGGCCTGAAATTTGGGGGGAGGGGGCTAGTCAGTTTCATTAACCCCAGTGTGTAACCGGTACTTATTTAATCAACCTCGAAAGGATGAAGGGCAAAGTCAACTTTGGCGGAATTTGAACTCAGAACATAGTGGCAGACAAAATACCGCTAAGCATTTTGCCTGGTGTGCTAACGATTCTGCCAGCTCACCACCTTAATAATAATAATAATAATAATAATAATAATAATAATAATAATAGTAATAATAATTGTAACTGATATATACACAACACCAGAAATTTTGTGGTGAGAGAATCAGTTGATTATATCAACCCCAGTATTTGACTGGTACTTTATTTTATCAATCTTCAGGTGAAGGATAGGCAAAGTTGACCAGTGGGATTTGAACTCAGAACACAAAGTGTCATAACTAAACACCACAGAGCATTTTGTTCATCACTCTATAGATTCTGCTACCCACCACAATAATTACATAGCAATAACAGAACTTATATACACACACACACACACATATATATGCAGACATATATACACACACACATATATCAAAAATAAAAAACAATATATATGCTAGTTCAGGTGTTCTGTGTTGACAACCCCACATTGGGATATCTACATTGAAGTGTAATACTCTCCTTAAAAAAAGGAGGTTAATTATTTGTTCAGTTAGCTTAATTAATGAACATAATCAATGCATATTTTTACAGAATTAATGCAATTGCTTTGACAAAAAAAAAAAAAAAATCCCTAACAGTCAACATTGTTTCTAATAACTTGTAATAAACAATGGGCACAACACAAGCTATTTAGAAACAACAACAACTACAACAATACTGACAACAGCTATAATTAATTAATTAATTAACTAAAAAAAATACTTCTATGAAAATCACACACGCACACACACACAATACTACCAATAGACTTGTGTCCACACACATGCATATAAAGTATATATATAAACATACATATATATATATATATATTATATACAAATGTATACACACATATACGTACACAGAGATTAAAAATAAGACACTGGTAGAGATGACAGGAATGACACCACCACAAAACTAAGACTAAAAAAATAGTCGTGTAGTACAGGGGAGAGGATATATATGTAGTCAGTACATGCTGTCACAACACCGACTAAGAAAGGTAGGTATGTAGTTCATAAATATGTATGTGTGTGTGTGTGTGTGTGTATATATATATATATATATATATATATATATATATATATATATATATGGTTATACAGTTTTGTGGAATAGTTGAAAATTGGTTTAGTACTCTTAGTTGTTATGAAGTACTACCGCTGTCTTTGGAGTAAATGGAACAAAAAGAAAAGTAAATACAAAAAAAAAAAAAGAATTGTATTCTTACTGTCCAGGAACTCCAATTGTGTTTTAGCTTTTAATCATTAAAAAAATTTTTTTTTTCCAATTATGACACTGTAGATAAATATTTTGGCCAGTAATGAATCAGATCATATTTTATCTAATATCATAAATCTGACCAATTTGTTTCTTTTTTCAAAATACCATTTCGTTTTTGCTTTAAATGTCTTTTTTTTTTTTTTTTTTTTAACAATATTTATGATTTTAGTCTTCTGTTGTAAACCACAACATTTCAAACAATTTTGTCTGTTTACCATTGGATACCATGTTCATGTTCTATATATTTATGATTCTTTCAAGGGGTGGCACATCACCTAAAAAATGATACTCTAAGGCATACCTTATGCCAACATGTGTAGTAATACCCATATATATAATCATTTAACATCCATCTTCCATGCATGCATGGGTAGGACAGTAGCTGTAATATATACATACATACATATATATATATATATACTGTTTTTTTACTTGTTTCAGTCATTTGCCTGTGGCCATGCTGGAGCATCACCTTAATATATATCATCGTCATCATTCAGCATCTATTTTCCATGCTGGCATGGGTTGGATGGTTTGACCAGAAGTGGCAAGCTGGGCAGCTGCACCAGATTCCAGTCCTGATTTGGCTTAGTTTCTTTGGCTGGGGGCCCTTCCTGATGCTAACCAGTTTACAGGTGCTTTTAACGTTCTACTGGCACCAGTGCTTTTACATGGCACCGGCACAAGTGCTTTTTATGTGGTGCTGGCAGAGGACAAGTCTTCTTGAGTACTATATATCTAAAAACTGGCACTGTATTGGTTACGATGATGAGAGTTACAGTTGATTTGATCAACAGAACAACTTGCTTACGAAATTAACATGCAAGCAGCAAGCACTCCACACACACACACACACATGCACCCATAACATAGTTCTCAGGGAGATTCAGCGTGACACAGAATGTGATAAGGCTGACCCTTTGAAATACAGTTACAGCTCATTCTTGTCAGCTGAGTGAATTAGAGCAATGTGAAATAAAGTGTCTTGCTTAAGGACACAACATGCCACCAGGAATCAAATTCACAACCTTACAACTGTGAAATGAATACCCTAACCACTAAGCCATGTACCTTCACAATACGCACACACATGCATGCACATGTGACTAACTCCTTCAGCACCAACTCGTAAACTATCTCCATTCAAATTAAAATCTTGGACTGAAATCTACCACATTAAAGTTAATATTAGATTTCAAAAGATAAACATATCTTTCATCAAATTGGAAGCTAGTTACAATTATCCACTAACTATTACCTTCAAGTGTTATACAGTCAATTATATTAACCCCAGCATCTCACTAGTGCTTGGTTTATTGATCTCAGAAGGATGCAAAGTAGTCTTGAGTGGAATTTTAGTTAGAACATTAAAGGATGTAAACAAATGCCACAAAGTATTTTGTTTGATGCTCTATGAACTCTACCTTCCACCAAATTAGATATTCAAAAGGAACAAGTTATCAGGTTTTAAGCTAACCCACATGGTAAACAGAGACTAAACCATTTGAAATGTTTTTTTTTTTTTCCACAAGTATATATACATTAAATAAATTATAAAAAATATAAAAGAAATAAAGACAAAGAGGCTGATAGCTGTTTCATCTAATAATAATAATAATGATAAATCTGCAGAAATTTGGCATTGGTGCTTCTGTAGCAAAAGTGACAGCCACTTAAGATCATTTCAGAACACAATTAAAAAAAAAAAAAAATTTCAATAGGGCCCAAATCATTTTACTTTGAAAATAATTATAAGGAGGCAACTTGTGAGAAATTTGAAACAATTACATAAGTTTCTTGGTGTAATGTGTGTGTGTGAAGTTGAAACATTCATGCCTTTACTAAGGGTATATTGGCAACATGATAGGAGTGACACAGGAAGTGAAATCACAAGCAGGTTCACCAGGAACCCACTTTTGCTCTACAATGGCCAACAAATGACAACAAAGTTTGTAGACAACAGCTAAAATGGAAGGGGCATGCTGAACAGTTGTAGTTCTACAGAAAAGTCTGGCAATGACAGAAGACAAGGAAGGATTTTGCTTCCCACACTCTACACATAAATAGCTGCGAAGTTAAGATGTTGGACTATTGATCACATGGAATGGAAAAACTGAAAAGTTCCATGTCACTGTATGATGAAATGAAGTAGAAACTAACGCTTTTTTTTTTTATAACTGCCTTGTTTCTTTTATCATCAATTCACTCTCCCACCCATATCTTTTAGCCAATTACCTTACCTGAAACATTAGTCTCTACTTCAATTCATGACAATACACCATTGTACATTAGTTTCAGTCTTTTAATCCAATCCAGTTCTTCTCAACACAGGCCATCACTAATCTATCAGTTCTAATGACTGTCTTTTTTTTATTTTTATTACTGACCATATTGGTTATAAATTCAAACCTTACTTTTCTACAACTACTATATCGCTACACCTACTTCTACTAGAACTACAGCTATTGTGTCATGCCCCTGAAAAAGGCACATTACTCTGCTTGCCTCAGTATGCCTGGCTGATAACATATGTTCAACATGTTAACACAAATTAAAGGAAAAAAGAAAACAGACCAAAAAGAATTGAAATAAATAGACCCTAAAAAGGAACCAAACATAGACAAGCGGCTAATTTAGACTAACAACAGGCAAATCAGTGGTCCACCTTTTAACCCCCACCCACTTTATCTCTGTAGTTTTAATATTTCTAATGATTTCAAATAGCAAAGGGTAAATCAGGACGCAGTATCAAAAATAAATAATAGCAAATTAGTTATGTAGGAAATAATTAAGCAGATTTTTCAAAAAATAGTTAAAATTATAATAAATTTATCAAGAATAAAGAAAAAATCAATAATTGTAATAAATTAGTGAAAATTAACAAAGCAAAGCACATATTTTGGAACCCTTTTTATGGAGTTAACTTGATCTTATTATTATCCAAGGTTATCTAACTCTTTTATCCTTTTTTTCTTTAGGGAACTTGGCTAGCATTTTGGTTCCTAGTATAATATACTAAATGATTAATTTATTGCCCATCTCTTTAAATTTGGAATGTAAGGGACCAGGTTCTATATTATACAGTATATCCAGTGTAATTCCCAGAACAACACCTTTATATGGTGCCATCCTTCCAATCATACACCCTCAATATGCTTGAGTTGAGCACCCTATTACTTTTATTATGATTAAGTGTTCAATTTCTATTTAAAAATAAACACCCTCCCTAGAAACAAATCATGAAAGATGAACAAATTTATATATATAATAGTTTAAAAGGGGCAAGGCATACTGGATATTGTAGTCCTAGATACATTCTAAGTTGGAAAAAAAAATTACAGGTTGGTCACAGCTGAAGTATCTTTGGTTATAGGTCTGCTCAACAGACAAAATACCTTTAGATCACAATTTAAATATATATATATATATATATATATATATATATATGAAACTATTCCTTGGAAGCATAGTTCAGTTACATATAACACAGGGAGATGGAGTGGAAATGAAAACAATCCACAGATAAAAACACAAAAAATCCTCCACTATTTCAAAGTAAAAGAAACATTTTACCAATTCTCCTCAGACTATCTTAAGTAAATCATTGGAAATGCCAAATAAGACATCACCTTTGCAACTCATTCTCAGAAGATGTTGATTCAGTAAATGCTACACCTATGCAGAGATCACATTTTGGCCATTCAGTATGTGTAAATGATAGAACAGCCTACCCAGATTCTCTCAAGATGTAGTAGATAAAGACAAAAATAACAATCTAAATGTCCCTTTAGTCCTTTTGATACCAACAGCTTGATAGAATCTCTGAATTTTATGATACAAAAACATTCATCTTAGAGTGTTCATATTTCAATTTACACCTTCCATCATAATATTTTATAAAACCTTTTGTTAAATTATATTCCAACCACCATCTTAATAATGGAAGAGTTGGTTGTATTTTTAAACCCTCCAAACTTAAGATTACATTAAAAGTTAAAACATGAATAGTGTACTTCAATAGAAACATGACCACAAAAGGGCTAAGCCCTCTTGCTGTTCAAGCAAGTGTATTGTTAAAGACAGCCAGTGGATTTTAAAAACCTTAACCTTTATGTCGTACACGAATGCCACTCACCTCTACCTAAGCTTCACACTAACTACACATAGTAGTAGATTGGAGCATATCAGCTCCAAAATGGAATGAAAACCATGTAAGTGGCAGATACAAAAAAAAAAAACAAAAAAAAACAAGACTAAAAGGGTGGCATACAGACAAGAGTTATTAGTCCAAGAAGACACCTTGCAGATGCTGATAGGGGAAGATAACAAAAATGTCTGCAGAACAGAGGCTGCAGCAGAGTCACAAAGACTAGAGTAATTTTACATTGAATTACTTTCTTGAATCAATTTTAAGTTAGGGGCCAGAACTGGACACCAATGATGAAGACGAAATACTGGAATTATCACAACATTGATTTTCAAAAGAGTAATTTTTGTTTCTTTTAAAGAAACAATTTAGAAATATGAAAGAATAATTGTGAAAACATGCAAGAATTTATTCCCAAACAATAAACTTTTCCTGCTTTGTCATTGCAATTATTCATACACACACAAACATATACATATGTGTGTGAACATATATATATATATATATATAAACACACACATACAAATATGCTAAAATATACATATATAAATTTCTATTACACACACACAATCAATTTCAACATATGAACATCCAGTTGTCCAATCAACTGAACAACTGACTCACTGAATTGATGTGCTAAGTGGCTGAGTATACCATACTTCACAGACATGAATCCTTAATACGATTCTCAGGTGGAATCGATGCAACAAAGTTGAACCTCTGAATTACATTTATGATCCATCTGATGGTTTTTCTATAGCTTCTGTCAAACCAACTTCCCTCATATGGTTTGGGTTGACCCCAAGGCTATGCTAAAGATGCTCGCCAAACATGTCACAAAGTGGCGTCAAATCCAAGACTTCTGACCCAGTCAGTCATGTCTGTGTCGAGATATTATCTATACCAACACAGAAATATACATTTTTTTGTTTGGTTCTTTTACTGGTTTCAGTCACTGGAGAGCAGCCATAATGAGGCAATGCCTTGAAGGGTTTAGTCAATCAAACTGACATCCAGTACTTATTTTTAAGCCTGGGATTTATTCTATCAGTTATTTTGTCAAACTGCTAAGTTATGGGTATGTAGATAAACCAACACTGGTTGTCAAGCAGTGAGACACACACACATGTATATACACAATAGACTTCTGCATAGTGTCTATCTACCATAGACCAGAGCTATAGTAGAAAACTCTTGCCCAATGTGCCATGTAAGTGTGATTGAGCCCAAGACCACATGATTGCAAAGTAAATTTCTTAATCACAGTCATTCCTGCAATTCACACACACACACCTTGTGGAAGCCTAAAAGTGTGATCACTTTGGGATGAAGTCATTTTTAATAATAACTGGTACACACTAATAACCAGCTGATAATTCATTTTAAACAGAGTTCAAGATCCACTGGTTTCATAACAATAATCATTTGATAACTTTATCCTTGATTATAATAAGCAGCTTCCACTGTACACACAGGCACACACATACTTTAGTGCAGGTTTCAGAAGAACTTTTTATTATTTTTTTTATTCTGCTATGTCAAGTTCACATTTGGGATAGAGAAAGGACAAGATGTCACATAGAACTATATTCAGTGAATACCATGCTAAATAGATGCTGTCTAAAAGGAGGGCATCAGGGTTGATGGATTATAAACTCAACAAGCTGAATTAAGAGCTCATGCAGTGCTAAAGAAGAAAAAGATAAAAACCAAACCAAACCAAAATAAATGAATAACAACAACAGTAAGAGAAACAAAATAAAAGTTTAAAAAAAAGAAACAATACTACTATGAAGACAAAGAATTTTCTTGCCAAAATTTGAATGCTCTGGCCTACCTGAGGTCTCACCTGATTTTTTGTCATTTAATACCAAGCTCTCAGCAACTGCTGATTTTCTTGCCAAGCAAGAATTTGGAAGGCACTTTTCAACATGGCTCAAGTTGAAAACGGATGACATAGCGCCGTGCCAAGTGAAGCAGCCATTTCACAGTTTCTATTTCAGTGAAAAATTTTTTTTTTTACCTCTTTCATTTTAAAATATCTTCACAATTGAAATAAAAGATCTGGCAGCAAATTATGGTGATCCCAGCAGATCCACCCATGATGATATTAGCAGTCCCTACATAGTCCAACATGATACAAGAGATCCTAGCTGGTCCTACTACCATTCTCCGGCTAATCCAAAAAGACAGGCAGTCCTCAGCTAGTTCATTATAATACTGGTAGTACTCAGTCCAATAATATACTGGCAGTCCCCAGCTAATCAAACCTGCTGCTTATAGTCCCCAGGTAATCCAACATGAAGCTAGCAGTCTCTGGTTCTTCTAACATGATACGAGCAGTCTCTGGTTAGTCTCTGATTAATCAAACATGATGCTTGTCGTCCCTAGATAGTCCCACATAATGCTAATAGTCCCCAGTCAACCTAGTATGATACTGGTAGTCCCTGGTTAGTCTGACATGATGCTGGCAGTTTTCAGTTAGTCCAACATGACATTGACTAACCGTTATGTTTACCAAGGGAGGTCATAATTTTCACATCAACATGATCTATCCTCTCAAAGCTCAACTTGGCTTAATTTAATCTTCAACTGTCTGCAGGTGTCCTGTTTTTGCACCTATACATATCCTGTATGTGATTAATCAAGACAGTTAATAACTCTAACTTGCAATGCCTCTATAAGATTAAACTATAATTATAGGAAAGTTTAATGAGTTAACAGTTATTACCAAGAACATGGTAGAAGCAGAGTCAGAGATGCAGTCTTTAGTGACATAATTTGGAAATGAGAGCTTTTTCTTCCAAGCAGGACTTCAGCACTACTCCCTATTTCATAATATCAACACACAACTTATAATGTATCTCTCAGCCAATCCTTTTATAGACAGGTAGTCCTTCCACATTTAGTTGTGGAAGGCATTACCTTTTTAGGATTCAAGCAGACATCACTGAATGTAGAGAGAGAGGAGTTGGTCTTAAACTAGTTACCTCACATCAAACCAGTGTCTCCAAGGTGAATCTGATAGCAAAGTATAATGTTTAAAAGATTCCTCAGATATTGTAATACATCTCACTGTCATCTGTACTGTATATTGTATTGTAAATATGTTCTTATTTATTTTGTGGTGAGTCCAAAAATTCAATGTTTAGTGAAGTGTGTATAAAATAATACTTTCTGATTTTGGCACAAGGCCAGCAATTTTTGAAGAAAGGAGATTAATTGATTACATCAACCCCAGTGCTAAACTGGTACTTTATTGTATTGCAATCCATCATCCTTTGAAGGCTTAGAGTCAATTTCAATGAATACAAGATGTGACTGGTACTTTATTTTACCAACTCAAAACAAATGCCACTAAATATTGTAGGGCATTTGTCTGACATTCTAAGAGACTGCCAATCTTCAGTAAGACTAGCCAAAGTTATACAATTTCTCCTGAAACTATACTGATTTCAAACCAGCAAGTAAAATATGGACCCCCCACCCCACCCACCGAAAAAACCGTTTCTGGGACATTTTCACATAGCTTCTTTTTACCGCTATAGATAATACAACTGCTGGATACTGGATCATGATTAGATAATACTGAATACCTAAACCTTTATAGTAATGTGCAATGTGTTTTCAGTTGGCAACTAGTGCACATATTTGATGTGCACCAAAATGGTATATATGTCTTATGTTCTATGGCAGTGAACTACTCAGTTGATGTGAATTTGAGTGATATAGACACATGTGTAAGAGTGATGTAGTTAGTGTGCACCAAACAGCACTGCATTCAGCAGGAAAGCAATAGCAGAAAAGAGTGACAAGCTAGGGTAATATTTATACAGGTTTAGTGTTTAAAACAGACGAGATCATAGCACACCACCACCATGGAAATAATTGTGTTCTTGATGCTTCACTATCTATGGCAAGACTAGGATTCACAACAACCATTAGTTCATTAAGCATTGATTACATATACCATTTTTACAAAATTCTATTACTGTGGTTTAACAGACTGTGGTTAAAGGCTATATTTAATATTGTCCCATAGTGAATGTACTAAGATATGGTGTTAATCTCACAGTGTACAGTTCAAGTATTAAGTTTCGAGATCACACTGCAAAATACCAACATTTGGTGTTAACCCACCTGATACTTATAGGCTTTATTATCTACCAGTATTTTCAAACTGCATAATACCAATGTTTGGGATTGTACAGTTCAAATACTAAATACTTTATTTATAATTAAATTCAATATTATGTATTCTTATAAAAATTGAGATAACACTAATATAACAGTTTACTGCATGAAACTCCTTTTATGACTGTGTTCAATTCTTGCTGGTTAATCATAATGATTGCTTAGCTTTCAGTTCAATGTTTACAGAAGCACAACCAGGTGTCATGAGATATGTTTATTCATAATCACTGGTATAGCAGTAAAACAACACACTCTCCAAGACATTGAAAGGAGGACATTTACCAAGATGGCATTCTCAGAAGCTGTGCCAGGTTGTCATTGTGCTCCTGTTTCAACATTAATCCCGTTATGAACTACAGTACTGCTTGGTGCCAGTTGTTTATGTTTAACTTGGTTTCTTTGGTACTAAATGAATGGGACAAAATCTCCCCTAGATAATGTTAGAGCTTGTGGTAAGTTTTGTCTCTAGTTGTCTAGGCAACCTTTCACCACAATTACATAAACAAAAGGAAGTTAACTAAAATATCTTGCTTGGAGACAAATGATTGCAAGCCAGTGCTCTTGAATTACTTAGGTTATGACCTGACTGATAGTCCAATAATATCAGCAAAACAGGTTTCTTTCTATTACCCACAACCCTAACTCAAAACCTTCCCTGTTGGTTTGGCGTGTTGGATGCTGAAATTAGGGCACTGTTAAGATGAAGCCAGAAATTTTATTTCCTTTGAAGATATTCCAAAGAAAGAAAAGCAAAACTGCGCTGGGAAGGAAAAGTTATTTGGTTAATTCATGCAGGAAAGATCAGAGAAGCAGGCAAATGTCAACTTACGCTTACCGGAAATACTGCATAGTAGACGAAGAGTTGGTGCTTCACCACCATATTGATTTATCATCCCTTTCTGTGCAGCCCTCGGAACTGGTATAGTGAGGGTTATAGGCTTGTGGAACTTACGGCGGCGTGGTGCCACTGTAACAATAGGACTGACAGCCACGCGGTTGCCGAGCATCTTGGCGACAAGTTCTGGAGCAATGGGCTGAGCCTAATGGTACAAGAGACGGTAAAAAGTTTGGTAGAAAGCTTGACAGAAAGCTAAACATTCAGTTTCCCATAGCACACAAACACTGACACACAATGAAAAATAACAACAAATATATATATATATGTATATATTCATCTTTATTAAAAAAGATAGCTAGAAAGTTCAATTTGCCACAAGATGCTAAGAAAAAAATTTGCTATAAAAAAACACTATTAAAAAAAACCCAACAAAATATCTAATTTAAAAAAAAAATTAGGGAGAAGATATTTGAATAAAAGTGTGAGATAAAAAGACAATGGCGAAATGTTAATGTTTTACTGGCCTCATCCTCTGAATGGAGGGCTAAAAAAATGAAGAAAACAGTCTTTTTAAATACCATTCCTGCTTTTCTTTGCTTTGCTCTGTTACTTATGTAATTGTGTATGTTCATATGTGTGAGTATATACAAATATTTGTAAGCATGTGTGTGTGTGTGTGAGGACTTGTACTTACTAGTGTGTGCATCTGGGCATATTTGAGTGTACTAGTGTGTTTATGTAGATGTGTATAACAGTGTGAGTGTATATTTGTGTGTGTGTGTGTGTGTGTGTGTGTGTGTGTGTGTGTGTGTGTTTGTGAAAAAAGAGAGATTCATGCTGTCATATGTAAGATGTGCAATTTTCTAATTAGAAAAGAGGGCAGGCAACGAAAACAAGAACAAAAATTACTAAAAGAAATTGAAACATGTCTGGATAAACAATATTACAGATTAGCTCTTGAGGTTTGTCATAGCATCATTAAATTTTTGACACCTTTTCTGTTGTTCTTGGTGAGATATACAGTTTATTGTGGTATCATGCATAACTTTGCATACACTTTGGTGCATGAGGAATTCACATACCCACATACGATTGAATTCTACAAGGTGTCTACAGAATTTAGCTGTTGAATACAGGTACACATAGGCCTTCCATGGACAGAGCCTAATATATGCACAGTTTAGTTTGTCTACATATACAAAAATATAAGTATTAATAGTTATGTGCATACAGACTTAAGCTTGGTACACACAAATTTATATAGATGTTATTTAGCAGCATGCACTTGTATATACAGACTCTAGCTGGGTACATTCAAGTATATATAAACAGGGTGCCTTTGTGTGGATAAAGGATCCAGCTGAGTTATGAACCATTACATCCAGATTTAGAATAAGGGGTTAAATAATGGTTTCAAATTTTGGTACAAGGCCAGCAATTTCAGGAATGGGGCCAAATCTATCATATCGACCTCAGAGTTCAACTGGTACATATTTTATCGACCCTGAAATTCAACCTCAGCAGAATTTGAACTCAGAACACAAAGATGGATGAAATACTACTAAGCATTCTGCCCGGCCTGCTAACGATTCTGCCCGGCCTGCTAACGATTCTGCCAGCTTGCCGCCTTAAATAAAGGGTTAAATAATAAAAAGATTTAGCAAAAACTGTGGGGTTTCAGCATCTTGGGACATTTTCTAAATGGTCAGAGCATCAATAACTTGCAGATGAAAATAAAGGTTTCGCGTGCAAACCTAGCTTATGGACACTGATGTATATAAATGAACATAAAGCTTCTTTAAATCACTGGAGATTGAACTGATTGACATGTTATGTTAAACAGACAAAAACACAATAAACGAAGCTAACAGTCCAAAGAACTTTAGTTGTGATTCTAAAAACTCATCTCAAATATACAAATGATTGATAAACTAACCTTAGTATCTCACCATTCTTATTATCCTGTAATAAGGTCTAATTTCCTGTGTTAGTATGGATTAGGCGTGGTAGAAAAACCAATGTACATGATGCTGTTTTGGCTTATTTCTTTATCACACAGTAAGGAGTAGCAGGAGACTTAATTTATTTGATATTTCATGGTTTGATATGCCTCCTGGTATGATTGACAAGTATCCAATATACAGTAGGCACTTCACAGTCACACCAATTTACAATAAGCACAGTATAGACATATCAGCATATAATAAGATTGTACAGTCATATTAACTTGAAGTAAAATTGTATAAATCACACTATTACAATGAAATAGCATGGATGCACAGTTGCAATGATATACAACATATAGAGGAGACTATTTCAACTTTGGTCCAGAGTTACAGTAGTGATTACCAACTGAAGAATCAATGGTTCACAACTTACTTTTGTTGTTGTCTTATGTCAATAGAGAAAACATTTAACTCTCAATGGGTCAGCCTACCTAGCTGTAGGTAGGTACCATGTTTAAATATTAGCTTAATTACAAACAACAGGTCTATTGTATATCTGATAAGTGCTTTTTAACTTGCAGTGTTAAGTTAACATGAACAGGTGGGTCTGAAGCATAATAGGGGTATTTCTGTCATAGATGTGGTTTTATCAATTCTATCACCACCCAACACTTCTAACACCACTTACTGCAAGCAAATAAAGAAGCCTCTACATAGTTACTTGACTTAATATAAATCACAACCAAATGATTTACTGTCTTAAAAACTGACAATATGCAATGTAGTCCCATCTATAAAAAAAAGGACAGGATGGTTATAGCTGGAGTGCCTTTAAGTTCTAAGTCTGCTGTATCTGAAATGACTCAGGATGAAACAACAACCTTAAAAAACACCTACCATTGACCAATCACATCATCATTCATGACAACCAAAGTCATCTGGGTATTATGAGCGGATGTTTGAGCCATGATTTGCAAGGAATTCAAACCATGCAAACTACATACACATTCGAAATATTTTCTAATTTTGTCCATTACAGAACTGCTGGAGTGGACACATTTCAAAGATGCCCACTGTATTGTGGGTTTGCCTACTCCATGTCATATTGTATACACATATAATGATAATGAAAAAACATACCTGGAGACCAACAGGGATTTTCTTGGTTAATGCTCCTTCAGGGAATATGGTTTGGACTTGAGGGACAACTGTGGAACTGAGCATTCCACCTTCAAAGCCAATTGTCTGATTTTCTTGACGTACGCGAGTAACAATCGCGAAGTACATGGGGAAATCTGTTGTTAGAATGCGTGTTATACGCTTGGCAACTAGTTCATCTTCTTGGTCCAATTCTGGTAAAAAAAGATTAAAATATGACAATTAGACACCATCTTTTTTTTAAAAACAACCCAGTGATTGAAGAATATTTCCTTTGAAAGAGATCTCACGATCAGCTTTTATAAATCTCTATTAAACAGAGAAAGTTGGCTCCAGTAATTTAACCAATGAAACTGTAGTTAAGCAAAACATTTGAAATATTTGAAGAAATGAACTGTTTTTCTTAAGACTAAATACTCCTCTCCTTTTCAAACCTTCACCTAATTAAAACTATCTGTGTCAATGACATATTCACCAACTGTCACCTATTGTTGAATTAGGATATCATATATTTCGTTGAGCAATGGATATGACCTACAAATTGTAAACATCACAAACATTATGAAGATTTTATTTGATTTAATACAGTAGCAAAGAAAAACCAGAGTACTAGTTGCTTTTGATTCCCTGTGAAAGCCAATGCCTTTCATTACATTGCTAATACTCTTATGGAAGGCACGAACATTATGTAATCGTGTTCTCCTCTCCATATCCACAAATTTGTGGCCTTGTGCCTGTATAAGAATTTGTGTTATTTTAAATTACATTATTTCTTTCTGAAGAAAAAAAGCAATACATGCTTTATTATGAGGACAAAGAATAATCAACTTAACCAAACCTTGATATATCACTGGTACTTACTCAAATTTAGATGTTTGAAAACCAAGAGTAATTAAGGAGTAAACTAGATTATATAAAGAATATAGTGCACCTATTCACTACTCTTATTGATGACTATTTCTCAATATTGTAAGAATGGAAGGATAGATCAAAGATGGTGGGATCAAACTTTGTCACCACCATCCCATCTCATCCCAACTCTACTAATGTCATTGCTGTTGTTTATTAGTCTCAACCAGATCTTCTTGGTACAGAAGGAAGTGAAGAACATTCTACAGGTGTTCTACCAAAGATATAAATTATAAGTTCAGTCCTATCTGGAACCATTCTCTACATTTTATAAAAGAGTTACATGGCACCAACTCTTCAGCACTGTGTTCATGCATGACAACAACAGAGACAGACCAGGTGGACATGGTCAGAGCTACTGCCACTAAACATACACAAACATCCTTGACAGTATTCAAGGAGGCTATTCAACTGATTCATAAAGATTCAGTCATCAAAAGATTATAATGGTTAGTTCACAGACAGGGTGCTTCTCATCTTAGCTTCTTTTATCTCTTTACTACTATAGCTTTGTTTTCTCTGAATTAACTAGCTGCATACCCTCTATAACTAAACACTTTTCACGTTATTTTCTCCCTAGACTGCAACCCCTAGGAATTCCATCCATGATTATGATTTTCCAACAAAATCTCATTAGAGTGAAAGTGCTGACAGGGGAAATGTTTCTGCCCTATTAACTAATATATATACACAAAGGAAAGTGCAGTCATTCTACAACTGCCCACATAACAACTTGTAAGTAGCAAAATTTTAAATTATGCCTCTATTATTTAAGTCAAAGAATTATCTACACTGAAATAAATTCACCTCTGGTTCTTAGAACATATTTACATTTCCTTTTATACAATACATCAATAACTCATAAAAATCTTGATACAACAACTAGTTTCAAACAACATCACAACACATCTGTTGACAGACATTACAAATAAAACTATAGAAATGAAATAAAACTACAAATAAAAATAAAATGAAAATAATAGTAATATACTACAAAAGATCCTTAAAGCATGCAAATCTGATAACCAGCTGATATGACTTCGCCTTGCTACAACCAATTACTTCCCACTAACCAACATACTCACTTTGTGATCCTTGTATTAAAATATATTTCATTGCTGTTTTAGCTTAACTAGATTTATCATTCTTAGGATTAAAACAGGAAGGATTTAAAATGAAAGAGAATTTATATGTGGGCTGATGAGGGGAAGGGGGTTACAATCTGCATTATTGAGGCCAGATAAAGCAACAGATATGGTTCTCTAAAACTAAATGTGCTTATTTTAAAGGACCCCAAAGGAAATGATTCTTATTAAGAGTCTCCTTCTGTGGTAGCAGAAACACAAGTTGTAGAAGTAAGTAGGTCCAGTTAAATCTGAATATACCATATGGCATGAAAGAAAATATTTATTAATACTCTAAGATTGGCTTGTTATTTCATTCTCCTTCAGGCTCCTCATTAATTATAGCTTGGAGTTCATGGAGAAGGTAAAAAAAAATTTTTAAAGATTTTGCTGCCAGGACATGGAAAAGAAAATATTGAGAATGACAGGCATTTAATCAACGATGTAGAAGTAGCCAATCAAATTGTTCAGAAGCAATCCATATGCCTGGTGCTCAGAATATGCAAATATCTGTTCTAGATGTGGCCACTTCATCTTCGTAGTGGGACAAGATTTAGGACTTACATAAATGCTTCCTACTTTAAAGATGGTAGGAAATTTATCAAAGGAGATTAAGTAGGTTAAACAATTATGTCAAAGACAGCCCAGTAGCAACTGGAAAAAGGAAGAGAGACATTTCCATGAGCTAAACTACACACACATACACATATATATATATATATAACACTGATTCTATCAAATCAAAAATGCATTAATAACTACATACTAACAAGCAGGATACTATCCATTCTACTAATAAGCAAAAGATTCCTTGTAATAAAAAAAAAGCACAAACATGAGCTAAATCTGAATTGAAATCTCTTATTATATACTACCAAGTAAAATGTGTCCCTAGATAATTTATTCTTCCATATTTTTTGAAATACAAAGCTAGCCAGATAGATGGTTGATAAAATGCTACACACTGACAATCTAGGTTAGAAAATATAGTCAGTGAAGCGTTATAAATATTCCAAAATAAAATAAAAGCAAATAATAAAACAAAACACATCAATGACTAATGTAAACTAACGATTTTAAACTAGACATATATAACAACAAAAACAGATGATCTATGAACTAAAATAAAAATTTCAAACCATACAACAAAAACTGAAGAGCTAAAATACACAAAATAAAAAATAAAATAATTGGGTAAAATAAAATAAAATAAAAATAAAAGTAGGGGTTAACCTCTTCAAGTCTATTGTAATGATATTAGGTTTCAGTGAGTAAGCTTTAAAAAAAATTTTTTTTTTTTGGTACTGAACATCATGTGTTCAGTAAGAGTATACCGTAGTAATACTTCTCCAGGTTAGCCTCGATGAAAGAGAACTATGTTCAAAGATATTCTAGCCATGACCATCTTGATTTTAATTCAGACAGTATCCAATGTGATCCTGCATTATTTAAGATGGTTGGGTGTAATTTGAGAGAGATTTGGCTGCAACTTCTAGCAGGTCGAATGGTTATGTAGAGGTTCTGTCACTGGTCTAGAGAAAAGATGTGGAATGCCACAGAGAAAAGATTTGCAAGTCGTCCTGACACAGTGGCAAAACAAAATCTTCCTGGAGTCATTCAAATTTTAGACTACTCATTTGATATTGCTGAAGACTTGAAAAAGTTAATAAACCCCAAACTAAAAAAACAAAACAAAATGGCAGGCTCACTCCACAGACTGGACGCAGAGGAATTTTGACCTTCGAAACTTCCATTAAGAGTGTCATTAACCGCTTCCTCTGTTGCTAGTATGGGATGTTCTGTCCATTTCTCTCCATCATCACAACGGATGATGGCTATTTCTCTTTCCTTTCCACGAAGTGAGGCAAAATGAGGGACTTCAATGATGACAGGACTGCAAAACAGAAAAAAAGAGTGTAAAATTGTAATGTGGGTTGCACTGAGATGCATGTTATTCTTCATTGAATTGCGCAGTACTTGTTGGTTATGTAAAACTATTAGAGTGAAAGAGGTAAACACTCCTGACTCTTTGAGGCCATTCCAAACTTCATTACAGTTACATCATGTGTCAGTATGCATTAACTGTCATTCTTCTGTACTAGTGCATTAACAGTCAGTTTCATGTATGCATCACATCTTTGTACATGTGACATTAACAGTTCCTCTGCACAAGTGCATCAACAGCTGCTCAGCACTCATGCAGTAGCAGTCTCTCTCTGAACTAGTGCATCAACAGTGTCACTACACGAGGCCACTAATAATCAGTCTGCACATTTGCATTAGCAGATGCTCTGCATGTGTCAACAGTCTCTCTGCACACATGCATCAAAACTATCTCTGTACATGTGCATTACCAGTTTCAGTGCACATTTGCATTAACAGTTACCTCCACATGCATGTTAACTGTCAAGCACACATGTATATTAACTGTCACCATCTTTAATGTCCAGTAACTGTCACATCTCACATGTGAATAAACTGCCTTCATCTTGCTCCACATATGAATTAACTATATATATAAAATATATTTGCTGACTAAATGTGGTGGTCCTATAGAGGATGGTGTTACTGTTGTTTTTAGCCCCAGAAAGACATCTTCTCCAGCTGCTTAAAACATCATGTATTATTTTATCTATTTCATGAATGTGATATTTTTTTCTAGTTGCAATCAAACAACAAAGGTCACAAGGTCAATTAGACCCAAAACATATATAATGATATTAAATGATAGTAGTACAGAAGAATGACAGTTAATGCACACTGACATGAAATGATATTAAATATTTGTCAAAAGAAAATAGAGAATTTCACCCCACCCCCCACTTAAATTGGCTGATTAACAGCCAAAAAACAACAGGCCACATGTTTTCTTTTAATGACTGGCATATTTTCCTTCCAAAACATTGACCGTGAAACTTATCAATTTGCAATTTCATGATGATTAGAAAAAAAATCTTTAATATCTTTTAATAAAATCCTTAATGAATAAAACTTAACCATTTTGATACCACTCCACTTGTGCCAGGCCTTAGTTTTATGATACAAAATTGTCAAATTTTAAAAGTGTTTCTATTAAAATTGAAGCTTTCTAACATTATTTTTTATAAGAACATTTTATGTTCTAAATACCAGCTCATTAATGAAAAAGTTATTTATTTTATTAAGATCTCCAAATTCTTGATTATTTTCCAGTTTGAAATGCAGAAACTGTGTTTTTCATCAGAAATATGCTAACAAAAAGGTTAATACTGTTCTCAAAATATTTTCACAGAAATATCTATATAGTTTTGGTCTAAATGATT
Organism: Octopus bimaculoides; assembly: GCF_001194135.2. Classification (NCBI taxonomy): domain Eukaryota; kingdom Metazoa; phylum Mollusca; class Cephalopoda; order Octopoda; family Octopodidae; genus Octopus; species Octopus bimaculoides. The sequence goes on along the minus strand of NC_068984.1, from coordinate 122,939,107 downwards.
CGAAAACTTGTGTTGTTTAATTGCAGCCTCAACTGAGCATTAAAAATATAGCAATTTTATTTTCAACAAGCACTTATACACTTATGAGCTCATAACTAATAAAAAAAAAAAAGAAAAGAAAAAAGACTCTTATAAAAACAATTTTTTAATCAATCAGACATAGCACTTAACTCCTTGTGTTTTATTTAGCTTTAGGTATGAACATCTCAAGGATTATTGTTGCTTAGTTATAAAAGTATGCAGTCAGAGTTCCAAAATGTCACAGTCACCTCACTGTGGAGACCTGGAATGTATGATCTTTAAGTAATCTGAGAATAACAACACAAATGGCAACAGTAAGGTGGACCAGTGGTTAAAGTACCAGGCTACTAGTGCATTAATCCTGGGCCCAAATCTGTTACAAGTGTTTTGTCTTTCTGGGCACATAACTCAGCTGTAGTCAGAAATAGGTACCTGGTTATTGGCAGGTGGTGGTGGAGGGAACAATGCTATTTGTGATAGATTGTCTGTCCTATATAGTCAGAGATGTGTCCCCTCTGCTTGCTCTATGCAATTCCAACTGTCATGGTATCAGGTTTATTTGGGGATGTTAGCTTCCACAGAGAAATGTCTCACCCACAGGAAGATTCCTTTCCTGATTGTTTGCTTCCTACTGTAAAACTGGCATTAAGTACTGAGTCTTTAAAATCATTTAGTAAGCATCTGTATATTTGATATCATATTTACAGACATGAAGTGAGCTGCAAACCAAAGCTGATAGGGTGTTAAATAGTTCATATCCTGGAAATGACACAACATTGAGCATGTGGCCAAAGCACAATTTTCGAAACAGATCAGCCCATTTAACTGCTTGTAAGATACTCCAGGATGGGAACACATATTACTTGTAAGCAGAAGTACTGTATAATCAACAAGTGTTTTATTAAGTCACAATGTTAGACTCAGTTTCTCCTATAGGTAAACTAACCAGCTGTTTGACTTATCCCAAGATACAGTAGATGAAAACCTGAAGTGTTTCATGATGTTTCTATGGCCCAGAGTGCAAGGTTACACTCCACATATAGGTAGTAAATACTCAGTCCCACAGACTTACAACCAGACCTTTAGTGTTATTGTTTTCCTTCCTTTATATCTTATTTCTACTCAGACTGCTGTTTGTGGACAATGTTATGGTGCAGTGGAGGTCGTCCTAAATATGGAGCTAGGAACTGGTTGGAGAAATTTCCTTTTCCGTATAGATACAGTAATGAGGATTTACAGAATGGTTTGTCTGTTGCCAACTTGTTCCTGATACAGACATCATCAAGTGAAATGCTAAGGCACGGTGATAATAACGATGATGACGGTCAATCAACATTGACATTTTCATTATATCACAATTAAGTTAAGGCTTCATGCTTTGTTTATGAAACACAGCAGAATACTTAGTTTTTCTTTGAAAATCCACTCTTAACAGACTAACCAATAACCTTAACAGACCAATCAATAATATTTAAAAATTGTAACAACACACATGAAATACAGTTTAACAACACATCAAGATAATATTGATTTCGAACATAGGCACAAGCCTCAATTCCCTTTTTTTTTTTTTTTGGTGGGGTAGGGTGAGTATCGTGGATTAAGATCAACAACAGTTGCTTATTTATTAATCCTGGAACATAGGCTTGGAAACAGGGGGTGCAGGGGGTGTGCTTGCACTCCCTAAAATTTTGTGGGAGCAATGAAAATGCTTTGAACATCCTAAGTTAGACTGGGGTTTGCACCCTCTAAGCAAATTTTGTTCCAGTACTTATGCCCAGAAGGATGAAAGGCAAGGTTGACCTTGGTGGGATGTGAACTTAGAACATAAGGTGGTGCACCTGAATACTTTAAGTATTCAGACATTTAATTCACTCCAGCAATTAAAATAATATTGGGTTCAAATTTTGGCACAAGGCCAACAACTTTGGGGTGGAGGAGGTAAGTCGATTACATTGGTCCCAAGGCTCAACTGGTACTTATTTTATCGACCCTGCAAGGTAAAGTAACCTCAGCAGGATTTGAACTCAGAATGTAAAGATGAACGAAATGCTGCTAAGCATTTTGCTCTGCATGCTTAACAATTAAATAATAGAAACTGAAAAAGAAAAACCTGAAGAAGGACTTACCCAAGAAATTTGACTCCAACAGGCCCCATCTCGAGAATGCGGCTAGCAAGTGCCTCACCTTCATTGAGGGGAGGCGGATGGCTTAATTTTTCTCTTTTAATCAGCTTGCAGGTTACTCTTGTGGGCATGTATGCTTTCCGAGGTGGAATGATGATACGTACTCCGGAGTGACGGCTACCCCGCATGGCCCCACCGCGGGCATCCACCATAAAACTGACCAGGAAACTGTGGACGGTAATGGTCATTTTTAGTTAAACAGTGAGGAAACAAAGAACAAACAAAATATATGTATGTGTGTGTGTGCGTATGGGTATATACACCTATGGATGGATATGTACTGCTAGGTATGGGTGTGTACTTCTCTAACCCTCTAACAGTATGTGTGTGTATGTGTGAGAGAGAGAGAATGCAAGCAGTGGTGTACTGCTTCGAAAGACGAAAGACGAAAGACCGAAAGAAAGCAGGAAAGAGGTTACAGAAAGTTTCGAAAAGTTATACAGTCTGGTTCCATTTGGTTCCTGTGAATAAAAACCTCCAATAAAACATGTAGAAAAAGGTTTTCAACCACCAAGAAGATTGTTGCCACAGGACTTTCAACAGCTATTTCAAGTAACACAGAATCCCAGCAAAAGAGTGAGTGAGTGAGAGGATGTGTGAATGAAAGAGAGAGAGAGAGAAAGAGAAGAGGAAGCATGTGTGTGTGTTTGCGGTGGGTGGGCTGTCTGCTGCTACTACACCACCACCACCACTACCATCATTAATACAGTGCATTAGATTAGATTGCCTTTACTCCTCAACCTTCTCCTCCAGCCCGCCGTCCCCTTTCCCCACATCACACTACCTTACCAACAACCCAGCAGACAGACCTACGGCAGCGGCCGCTGGTGGTGAGATGTGGAGATGTGAGGGTGGTGGTAGAGAGAGGGAAGGATGGAGGGAGGGGAAACCACCAAACCAACCGCTCCTTTTTAACATGATGCCATTCTCAAGTTCTGGAGTAGAGATGAATCAATTGAAGTAACATTCTCTGAATTATTCCAGTAT
>NC_068984.1:122934028-122935782 GCF_001194135.2 Octopus bimaculoides | reverse complement strand
AGAGAGAGAGAGAGAGAGAGAAAGAGAGATAGAGGGAGAAAGAGAGAGAGAGAGAGGGAGAAAGAGGGAGAGAGGGAGAGAGAGAGAGAGAGCGAGGAGAGTGTGTGTGTGTGTGTATGTTATAGTACAGATATCAAAGTTGGTTTGTGTTGGTGGTAGTAGATGCCCCAGGGTTGGCTAACATAAGGAAACTTTTCAACACATTGCTACTTCTGTTACTTATTTTACATGCCTCCCTTACAATAAATACTCTGCTACAATTTTTATTATATAGAAGATCAGTCGTAGCATAAATAGCTGTAAGACTGCTACTTTGATACCAAGTTTTCTAATTTTTTTCTCTTATTACTTCTTTGGAAGTCTCTTTTTCTGTACTCAATAAGGGTAGTAGGAATTTCTCCCCGCCCCCTAGGGCAGTGACTGTAGTAGGAGTCTCTCCCCCTAGAGCAGTAGCTTTTGTAGTAGGCCATCATGGAAAGCAGTGGCTGTCATAGTAGCAGTCTTTCTATTACAGCAACAGCTGTAGTCTCCCCCATTGTAATAGTAGCTTTAACAGTCTTTAAACTGTTACCTAAAGTTTGTTTCAAGCCCCCAGGTTCATTATGCTGGGGCTTATTTGGAATCCCAAGGTGTACAAGAGACTGAGAGTATGAGGCCACATCCTCTAAACGGGATGCCAAACCAATGCAGGGTTAAAACTCCAACCTGCCACTGGTTCTAATTTTCCAGTCAAGTGGACTGGAGCTACATGAAAAGAAACTATGCTGCCCAGTCTGGAAATTGAACCCCTGGCCATACAATCTTGAGTCCAACACTTTCACCACTAGGTCATGCGACTTTGCATTTAGCTTTCATTTTATACAATGACTTTAATAGTTATTCTACTCCGTGTAAATATTTACTAATTAAAATACGTACAAGGCTGGTACATAAGTAATGCATTTATAAATATATATCCATACTGCACAAATAACAGTATTATCTCCACTTCAGTATTAGCTACAATAAGTACTATCATTTCTATAGCATTAGCTGTAACAGTTTACACACACTACAGCTGTGGCTTTAAAAGGTTTCTATTATAGCAGTATTGGTAGCAGTAGTGGTCTCTGGTATAGCAATAGTTGATAATACAGAGTAGAAGAGTTAATAAGGGAAAGAAAAGAAGAGGAAATGAAAATCCACACACACATCAGAAGTGTGTGTGTGTGCGTGTGTGGTAATGGTAGTTGTGGCAGTAGGTGTTTATGTAGGTAAGATTATGCAGGTACTAGTGTGTTCCTGTGTTCATATAATCACACACACAGTTACTTGCGTAAGTATGTAACAGGGTTACCTGCCATCAGTGTGTTTGTATGTGTGTGTGTGCAAGTGTTTGTGTATGTGCATGTGTGTGAAAAAGAGAGAGAGAGAGAGGGGGGGATAACATGAGAAGTAGAGGTTGTCATTTTTAGGTTGAATAATTCATTAATATAACTAAAACTAAACACCCCCTCCTCCAAATCTGGGTCAGCACTTTGGAGTGGGGGGGAGGGGCGTGCTGGTACTGGAACAAGAGAAACTATTCCTACCATAACAAATCCAACAGGGCACATCAACCAGTGATTAAAAATGCCCCCATCCCCCCCACCTCAAGAGCAGGGGGGGTTAGTAGCAGAGGAAGAGGAAGAAGGTAACAGAGTCAGGATGTCAGTGGCAACAGGTGTGGATGGAGGTCTGCTGACATCCCCAGTCCCAGAGGAGTGAAGGGCGGG
>NC_068984.1:122928508-122934017 GCF_001194135.2 Octopus bimaculoides | reverse complement strand
GAAGGAAGAAAAGAAAAATCAAGGAACAAAATCAACTTTAGATAGGCACAAATTACTCCTCATACTCCCTCCTTGTCCCCTAATTTGAGAGAGGGGACAGGGTGGGGGAAGTCGTCAGTGTGAAGGGGAATCTGAGGTGAACAGTTCCAACAGTAAAGTTACTTGTTTGATAGATTGGGGCAGGGCAGAAGGCCCAGATACAGCGCCCCCCCTCCAACCTCACCCTTATGTCACTGACAGCTACACGGATATCAAGATGGGTCTGGGTGAAGTAGAGAGAGAGGTAGCATTGCTGTACTTGAGAATTCTACCTTGGCAGCAGTGGAGCAATGTGGTGGCTGTGATAGAGAGAGAGAGTACATAAGAAAGTCAACCATTCTAAGCTGCCATACCACATAAGGAGGAAGGTGTGTTGTGCCTAATGGAAACTGACAATAGAAGGTTACCAGCCTAGTAGTGGTGATGGTTCCCTAGGAAATCAATGGAGTAGACTAGGGAAAAATATAGAGTAGCAGGGAAGAGTAACTGAAGCATTGTTTACTATTGTTATATATTACATACATACATACACACATACTAATATAAAGAATCAAAATCACAGTGTTTACATACACATTTATATATACGCAGAGCAATCACAAATAGCTATATATTCCCATACGTTGCCAACCTTGCACATCTCAAACCACCATGACTATGCAAACTTACTTAAGTATTTGGTATGTGTAATTTATTTAATGAATTTCAGTAGAGTGGAAATTTAATGAGTGTCAGTGTGAAAAGGCAATTAAATTATATTGGCATACACACACACACATACAAATTAAGTGAAAGGAGTATCATAATTATTAAGTACATACATACATGCATATAATAGGATAGTATTTATAGATATTTGACGTCACATAAATACATAAACATTTATAAATGTATATTTCTCACTACATAAGACTGGGATTATAAATAAAGCACATTATAATATAACTATGTACCTACATAATGCGCATATACAGATGTATACATACATATTGTACATATATATGTGTGAGTACGTATCATAGATGTGTATGTACATTATATATATATTTATTATTCTTATACAAGAATGTTGTTGACAGTAACTTTGAAGTTTCACCCAGTTAAGCCATCATTGGACTGGTCAAAACATCAAAGTAACTGTCAATAACATTCTTGTGTAAGGGTAATAAATTTGTACGCTACAAGAGTATAGAGTAACCCACCAAATTAATAACAAATTGTTTTTATTATAATTGAGCATAAAAACAAATATTTTTATGTGTGTGTGTGTGTGTGTGTGTGTGTGTGTGTGTGTGTGTGTGTGTGTGTGTGTGTGTGTGTGTGTGTGTGTGTGTGTGTGTATGTATGTGTGTGTGTGTGTGAAATAAGAGTTTGATTCAGTTCCACATGACTTCAAGTTTAGTGGGTGCCTATATGCCCCATCTCCTTGGATTTAAGGAACTGAGGCAAACTTATTAAATACATGTACTCTAAGCAAATCTGTTGAGTACTACTTTCTTTTGTTCATATATACAGGGTGTGATGGGTAAATTGTTGCCATTTTTTATTTTCTATTTTGTGCATGTTATACTGTTTGTTTTTGATTTTATCAATTACACAGTAGAGTCAGTTGGGCACCGTCTGTGACAAAAACAGCACCATTATGCAATTCACTCTGCCAGAAATTTGGAAACGACATGCTGTACTGCTTGGCATTTGTACCGGAAGTTCCAATATGAACATTTCAGAGTGTTTGGGTGTCAATCTGAGTGTTTGTCGTGTCCCCAAAACATGTACCAAGACTGATAAAAATCAAACATCCAGTCAACATTATTATGGTCTTTAGAGTGATGACTAGTAAGGGAATGTTATGCCTCCATTCATCTTCCCACATGGCCTCAGACTCAATATGGAGACCTACATCAAGTGCCTGGTGGAGGTAGTGAAACCCTGGGTCAAGAGGGTGGCTGCTGGAAGACCCTATGTTTGGCAGCAGGACTGTGCACCATGCCACACAAGCAGGAGAACCTAGTCATGGCTGTCAAACAATTTCTGCAACCACTTCACCCCTAACTGGCCACCTGACTCCCCAGACTGCAACCCCCTTGATTATTATGTGTGGGGCACAGTTGAGTGAGAGATCAACAAAACTCCTTGTAACACCAAAGATGAACTGAAGGCAAGGATTATGGTCACATTTACCAACTTAAACAAGAAGGCCGTCCAGAAGAGCTGCAGGCTATTCCAAAGTCATTTGGAGGCTGTGGCTGAAGCCAATGGCAATTTTATTGAATAAATTTACTCTTTAGTATTTCAAGATATTTTTGTGTAATTTTGGTAAATATATCTGTTGTCATTTTTGCGTAATTTAGATGACAATTTATTCACAGCACCTTGTATATATGGAGAAAAAGAGTTTAAAATATGAATGTTAATACTAGACTATAAAAATGTGTTCTAATATTAAAATTCTCTTCTCACAGCACACTAAAATCATTCATAATTTGATGCTCTGTTGAACTGATATCACAAGTCAAAGGGTTGATTTGGAGCTCGACAACAACAACAATTAGATTCTTAGAATTATATCATTTAACTACACATGTGCATAATGCTATCATAAAGATGACTACTGTTCTCTCACTGGGTTCCATGCCTACAGAAGCAAAATAATTATTTGTTAAGAATCCCAGGGGGATTATTTATTACCTCTACTGACAACAAAGAGTTTTTTTCTCTTGCAATGAAGGGCAAATTATATGATGCTTGTGTACAAAGTGTGATATTACATGGACATTGAATCTGGAGCATGTGTGAAAGCTGGAAAGAAATGGTGCAAGCATGCTGGATGTGCATGAGAGAAAATTATGCCAGTATGGGCATGTTATGTATATGATGGATGGTGGGTAGAGAAAAAAAATAAGTGCCAAGTGATTCAAGTGGATGGAACTTGCAGAAGAGGAAAACCAAGGTAGACACGGGAAGAACTGATGAAAACTTAACTCAAGAGTTTGAACCTTATAAAGGAGATGACAAACAACGATCACAAGTTGTAAGACACTCTGATGGAGAACACCTGTCCAACCCATGCTAGCATGGAAAAAATGGATGTACAAGTGATAAGTATTCTTTACTTTATTGAAACTAATTGCAAATTATTATATCTATTTTGACACTTTATTGAAGTGAGCTTTTACCAGGGTTGGAGCCGAACAACCTCCAGTTTTCCAAAAGAACACTGAGTGCACTCAGTACACTCAGTAAAGCTGCTGGTGAATGAATGGACTGTTAGATAAACACAAACTATGCAATCTGTAATATCTAGAGCAGTCAAGTTGACCTGCTAAAAATAGCAGCCAAATTTTAAAAAGATTAGATAAAGCAGTCATGGATACCCTCCAAAAAGACAAAAAGGTTACAACTGATATGCCTTTGATCTAATATCTGCTCTGTCATGTGACAGTTATAAATGAGCATCACCATCATACAAGTGGGGCCATTCATTTCCTATCTGCTAGGAAAATATGTCTGGTCATAGGGAAATATTATCTAGCTTAGAAACAAGATGAAGTGGGGGTGACAGGAAGAGCACGTCAGCTGTAGAAAATCAGCCTCAATGAATTGTCTGAGCATGCAAGCATGGAAAATAGACATTAAAATAATGACGAATCCCTAGACATACACACATGTAGGGTGTAACTGCAAAGGATGCATAACATAAGTTTCTAGACACTTAAGATCACAGATATCTTTAGTAACTCAGACAGAAATATTCAATGTGATTTCAAGAAAATACACATAAAACCTAGAACAGTATATTTCTGCTGAAATACGCAAATGAAACCATTCCCCATCTCCTTATCCAGTGAACATTTGCATACTGAAGTAAGCAGATATATGATAGTTCCCAACTGTAAACATTCCTGTTGTACATCCTGATAATGTAGTATATAGGGCTTGCTTTAAAGGTCAAACATACTCTATTCAGTTAAATAGCTATATATCTTGGTAAAAGAGAATTTGACAATAACATTTAAAGACACCTCTTGACCCACTGTTGTGCTGTCTCTCATCATGTTATATATAGTTTGAGAGCACTTTAGCTCTTCATGACCAGAATACTTACAACAACAGTATCAAATTAATAACATGGTGGAGAATTTCCTTCTTATTCCTTAGTAAGCCTAACCGTAGCCCAATAAATATAATTTAGCATGATGATTTATTTAAATGTATCTTTGAATTAATTTGATATTATTATTAACTTAATCTGACAACATCCAGTGTTTTTAATACTTAATGCCCAACTGAAAAATTAGGAAAACAAATTATAGAGTATAAACTGCTGAATGGCTCTTTAAGAGACAGAGTAAGATTTGAAAAAGGAAAATAGCAATAGAATTTCAAAGTCAGAAATGAACTTAGCAACAACCACAAATACTAAAAACTAAATCTGTTCTTAACAATGAAACCAGAAGCTGAGTTATTTGGATCCACCTAAGCCACATTCTTAGTAATAATACCTGTAATTTTTCTCCCTTTTCATTAAGCTTTCTAAGGTACAATAAGATTTTTCAAGCAGAATATGAAAACATGGCAAGTGAAGGGCGTAGCGAGGCTCAAGCAAACCTCTAACTATAGATTAGTAAACATTTCAAACAATTTACTCGGTGGAATTTGTGAATTCCCCTTCCTACTGCTTTAAGCACCAAGACAAAAATAGTTTCATTGACACACCAGAATTCTTCAGCAGGTGAGTTGCAGCTTCAGTGCAATGATATAGCACCAGCAGACACCCCCACACATAAACATAGGTTTTATAATATAGCAAAAGGCAAGACTACTATTCTAGTTACGCTTGCCAAATGCTATTGGAACAACAACTTGAATTAAAAACTAAATTTCAAGATTCTCAACACAACATTAATGAAAACTAATCGTACATACTTTACCAAATTTGGAAGACAGTTTACAAGCAAGGTCTTTGTATGACTCTTATGAAGAGGAAATGTTAAATAATGCAAGTGGGCTTACATGACCTTGATTTGTGACAAGACTAGGAATGATATCAATATTCCTCTCAATGATCTAACCTTTTCAATACAACAGCCAAGATAGCCTCCAACAAACTCCCTGATAAGGGCCACAAATAATCCTTAGGATGAGACACCCTAAACTTAAGGCAACGACGACCCAGTAATTTGGTTTTTATATTTCAGAAATTTAAAATAAAAATTATAAATCTGCTGCATCATTTCCATATATGTTGGAGGGAGCATCAAATTTAGACATTTGTATGAGGTCTGAAAAAGAAGCAGAGTTTCCAGCTAATTTCATTGAAACATACAAAATGAAGTGTCTTGCCTCATAAAAACCTAATTGAGAAATAGTGACCTCTCAATGTTTCATGTATCTTCTCATGTAAATGTCAAAATTTGTACTTCAGTTGAGAAGAACAGTTGTCAAATCCGTTGAAATACCAAACATAATA
>NC_068984.1:122917282-122927627 GCF_001194135.2 Octopus bimaculoides | reverse complement strand
TATACAGCACAGGCTACAAACACAGACTGCAGGAATATGGGGAGTAAGAAGCGCACGTGAAAGGGGTCAATATTTTATTGGTCGCTTTGATGTGAGCAGGATGGCACACAGCTGGAGAGAAGCAACAACAAAGCTGCATCGTATATATATATATATATATATATATATATATATATATAATGTGCAAACACACACTACTACTACTATCACTACTAAAAACACATAACTACTACAAATACTACTGGAGAAGTTAAGAAGGAAGGCATCGTAATATTTCAAAGAACTGTTTCTTATTTAGTTTCAAGGCCAACAATTTTGAGGGAGGGCTTAGTTGACTACAATAATCTCAGTATCTACTGGCACTCTATTTTATTGATCCCAGAGAGATGAATGACAAAGTGACCTTCATAGGGTTTAGAACTCAGAATGTAGACAACTAGAACAAAAACCACAAGGCAATTTTGGTCCATTGCTCTAATGGTTCTGTCAGACAGAGGATTAGCAAAATCCTTAGTGTTGGAGATTAAGAAAAAAAAAAAAAAATCTTGTGGCATATATTTCAGGCTTTTTTGATTCTGAATTCAAATCTTGCCAAGATCAACTTTTTCCATTCATTCCTCCAGGATTGATAAAATAAAATACTAGTCCACTCCTAGTTCAATGTAATAGGCCAACCTCTTCCTCATCCCACCTTACTCCCCACCCCCACCAAATTGCTGGCCTGTGCCTAAAGTAGAAAATATCTCAAAGCATACTTAAGTGTATCATGAAGAGCATCACACAGGCAACTCTTAACTCTTCATATGGCATAGACACTGAAACATGCCTGTGCACCATATACACAAACTCATGTATTTTGCCAAGTAAAAATCTGAATACATGATAAGTGAACCTTAAGTCACAAGCATTCTCTAATCACCAGCTCATGAATCAACTGCACCTTTATTTATCTTATGCTCTGGACACCTGTCCTCTGTATTCACCTAATATAACCATCTCAACTGCATTACCCTTAACTGTAGAAAGCAGTTTCTTTTTTTTTTATACCAATCTACTTTTTGTTGAAGTATGTTATGTTTGAAATTATTTTTCAATGAGATATATCAAGTTTATTGAGGCAACATAACTTGCAGAAAATATCAATTCTATTTTTTGGTAGATTTTTAACATCATTATTGGAACATCTATGAAATTTAATTACTGTTACAGGGTTAATTTCTAGTGTTGAAGACTTTGTACAGATCCTCCTTTCCTAGAACTACATACTTCTGGATCATACTTAATGTGTGTGTGTGTGTGTGTGTGTGTGTGTGTGAAGGTGCAGGGCCTAGTGGTTACAGTGTTGCACTCACAATCTAGTGATCAGGAGTTTGATTCCCAGACCAGGTGAGCAAAACACTTCATTTCACATTGCTTCAGTCCACTTGACTGTAAATAAGTAACCCTGCAATGGAATAGCCTTCTGATCAAGGGGAATGTCAGCCTGCTTGCCTAACCAGCAGGGTGGCATCATTTGAAAACTAAAACAATGCAAAGTGCATTGTGATCAGTGATGTATAACAACATCTCAGTCTGGTTGATACCATGATGATACTGTGACATATTTGTAAATTTGAGCAATTGCTTTTACTTTATTCAGTTATTCTGGATTTCCTAGTCTTGGACAGCATTACCAGGTTATGTGTATTAACTCCTTCTGAATACGACCATCAGATAACTAGGATGTTAAAACACACACACAGAGCAAAATTCATTGATATAAACGTCCTACAACTCAAATGTTGGAGGCTTTACTGAAGTTTAAGTGCTTTTAGATTCTATTCTTAACTTACTGGCCTGGTCAGTCAGACCCATTTTGAAGCTGATTCATTTGGAGTGTTAGCCTTTCTTGGTAAGTTGGAATTGTTTTCAGTTCTTCAACAAAGAAGTAATACCTTCCCAAATGTATGCTATAATGGTAGCATAGATAAAAACTTCTAGAGAGCATCAATAGGACAAAACCAATGGAGTCAGTAGGTTCTATAATTGATTCAAAAATAATATTTCTACTCTAAAGACAGGCCTTTTTACAAGAGAAAAGAGAACAAAAGTGTTATTAAATTCTGTAAAAATGAATAATTGTCATACAATTATATATATAGTCTTCTGTAGATTGAATTAGTCTCTTTTTATACTAATATACGAGGCCAGTAAATTGTCTGAGTTATCTTAAAGGACGTTTATTGGCTATAGGTGAAATCATAAATCCAAAACAGAATAGTTTCAACTGGAAGCTGAAGCTACCAATTGACTGTCTAATTGTCCTTACAAATCAAATTACTCTAAGTAAAACTGACTTGCGAAAAGCTTTTACTACCAGTCTATGACATTTGCAGTACAACATTCAAAGTATCCCTTTTTGAACCAGTGTTTCAGTGCAGATAAGATAAATAGATAGGAGACAAACCTTCCATAGATAGAACATTAGTTTCTTACTAATGAACTTCTCCCAGAAAAACCTTAGTAACCTGTTCCTTGTAGCGAAGTGAATTAAAGTTATGTGGAATGATGTGTTAGTTACCTACAACTAGTTCCAGTGACCCATATACAACACCACTGACACCAAACATGCAATCAGCCTTTGCTTCCTTTCGCTCACACAATGTTATTTATTATGGCAGCTACTTGTAGCAGGCTGCAAGCGTGCATCAAAACATGTAAACATTATCAGGAAGGAAGGTTGAGCAATAAAAACAAACAACATTGAAAAATTTTAATTAATTTAAGGACAAACACAGAGAAAATAAAGATGTATAAAGAAGGTGAAAGTTAGTTTAAGAGTTACCTTTTCCATTTTAGTTTGCTATGGTTGAAAAAACAGAAGATCAACTTCAGAAACAGGGTTAAAATAAATTTCAGGAGAGAGGGATGGGAGATCAGAAAATTGGTGCAGAATTCAGGGTGAAAAGGTTACAGGGGTGTCAAACATTGTCAAAATAGGATTAATTACTTAAATGAATAAACTAAATTATAGTGAAAAATATATTGAAATATTTTGATCAAGTTTTCTTAATTTTCATTTGATGCAATATTGTGTATGTGTGCATGTGAGTGTTGTTAGTGTGCAGCTGGAGTTAGTTTGCGTGATTCCTGTGAGTGTACTCATATGTTTGTGTTTTACCTGTGCCTAACTTCTGAAAGGCTCCATAAGATTTCAGGTATGTATGGGTAGAAATATTAATTTATAATTACATATTATGCATCTAATAACATACTAATAAGTAATTAATACTAGATTAAATACTGTGATACTAACACAGCAGGTTCTTGGGAAACCCCCATTTTAATTCCTACTAACAATCTTTTATTTTTTGTTACTGAGCGACTTTCACAGCTACCTCTTCTAAGAGTTTCAAGCTTGCTGATTAAATAATGATAATAATAATAATAAATGATGATGATGGGTACTGTGGTTTGGCATGAATTTGCTGGTGAACCATATCCATACCCAAATTATGATTGTCAGTTGGAACCACATTTAGTTGGTTTCTAATACACTTAAAAAAGGCATGAATGTTATAACCTTCCATTTTATTTCATATATATATGTAAAACTTGAGAAAATATGCCTTTTTTTTTTTTCATAGTAAACTTTATGTTCTCACATTAATTAGCTTGTATTGTGACACTGAAGATTCTACACAACAAGACGTCATGTAGAACAAATGAAAGAGCCCAGTAGAATCCACAGAATCAACAACACCTGTGTAATTAATTTGGCAGTGTTAATTCCCAAACCGGATTTTCAAATGTAAGAGTTTATTTAGTAACACTTCAACTGCACCAAAATCAACAACTACAGACTATTAATTATAACAACAGTGGTAAAACAGACATTCAAACCAAAACTGTCAAAAATGCAAGAGAATAACAGCCAATAGCAAATGTTGGCAGATTTAACAGCATTTAAAGAGATCATCAGGTTATTGGCACAAGAAAAAAAGCAGATTTAGGTATCGAGTTAATAACACAAAAAATACACAAGGGTTTGATGAAAAATTGGAAAACCCTGTCACAAAAATCATGGTTGCTACAGCAATGAAAATTTAGTTAAAAGTTCTGCATTCTTAAGCATTGTTTAATGAAATTCAAGGCAAAACTTGTGTGTGTGTGTGTGTGTGTTTTTTTTTTTTTTTCAGAAGTAGGAAGGAAGTCTGTAAACTAACCCTGAGTAAGTTGGGGTGCGGTCAACAGCCACGTTATCGGGGTCAAAACTTGTGTTGAAGGAAGAGCCACTGTACGAACTATAACGAGAACTCTCCATTGTGTTGTTCAGATAACGGTTATCAGGATGACTAGCATATGTATGACTAATAATCTGGTGTTCAAGGTAGTCTTGTTGCTGCAAGGAATAAAAAAATGGAAGCTGTTGAAAGCAATGTCAATGATGCCACAGAAATGATGTAGCAGAATACAATGGCAAATAGTTCCATCTAAAGAGGATACAGTCATGACAATTTTGCACCAAAGCATTTAAAAGTGAAGAATTTACATCAACAATGGCATAGAACAATTATTTCTTCAAAAGATCTCATTATACAGAAACATCTAGAGAGACTTTAAGAAACATGTTTACAAATGAAGAAAAATTAGGCAATGTTTAAATCCATTTGAAGCTATTAAAAGGCAGTTTAATGAAATTAATTTACCAATTATTTATGTGACTCAGAAGAGTTATTAAATGTATAATTTATGAAGTGAAATGGATCATTCTTGTTCAAGATTAAGTTAGATAATAATATGTTTAAACTTAACACACACTTCAAAAAAAAAAAAAAATGAATGAACACAAGCAAAAGGAAAAAAATAAACCCCTGAAAAATAGCACAAGAATGAGAAGTGGATTTATTTTTAAATATTTTAATGATGAAAAAAGAAGAAGAAAAAACTAAGACATTCATAAAAAAAGACAGGAAAAATAATTTAAATATCACAAGTTAAAGATTATTATGAAATAAAAAAAAGGGAAAGCATTTGAATGAAGAGAAGAAGAAAAAAACGGTTGAATTCAATGTATAACAGTACAGTACTATTTATGTTGGATACTGTATAGTAGTGTATATCTCCACTATTGTCCTACAGTAGTATTATGTATGTTCTAATAGAATGTAATACTAGTAGGGCAGGGACCTTCAACCATTGGGCTGCACAGAAAAAAATTATAAAATTTTATTCCTAGTTTTTTCTATCATCATAGTCTGCAGGGTATTTTTGGACTATATATGTAACCATTAAATAATATATTATGCCCTTTATTGTGTTTTGATGTGCATGGTCCCCTGATTTGTGGAAAAAACTGTCCAGTATGATACTGGTGCATGGTGCAAAAATGGCTGTGGATCACTGCAGTGGAGGAACTGTAAATATATACTTCTGGATTTTAACATTACTGTATAGCATTGTACTTTAATGCATTATATCTACACAGTACTATAAAATACTATATCCTAATAATGCTTATATAACACTACTATTTGTATTGTATTATATAAAACCCAACATATATGGTACTATACATGATCAACACTAGTACACATTTAGTATGTTAGTAATATAAGTTTAGATTAGAAATACTACAAAGATTAAAAATGCAACAACATAATATTAAAATACAATAGGATGGTTGTCATGGAAGTCTGTATGAAAGGATTTATATTTAAATATATAAATGAAAATGTTCGAAAGAGAGAGAGAGAGAGAAAGATAGAAAGAGAGAGAGACTTCTCTGTTGATTGAGGAAAAATTGTAGAGTTAGAATTAAATGGTAGAGCAAAACTGAAGAAAGATTAAGAAAACTGAACGAAATTAAGTTTGGTTTGGTTTCAGCATTTCTTGTCAACTATATTGAAAAAGAAATCTTCCATCATATTAGTTTACTGAAGGAATGAGTTCGCAACGCTTTTGCAGATGGGAGGGGAGAAAACACACACATACACGCACAATTTCCTGAAATACTGGTTTCAGACAAGAAGGATAGAGCAGGATATTTTTGGTGAGTGAATTGTCCATGAAATTGATCCCGGTTAGACTGATATTTAATTTCAGTGACCCCACCACAAAGATGTATAAAGTAAAGGATATAATGTCATGTTTCTTACACTCAGAAACTATAATAAACAAACTTATTTCTTTCCCTATTTCTCTGTCCTACTAGAAGGGATTTCTGCAGGGTCTGCAATATATTTCAAAATAAAACAATAAATAGATAAATAAATATGAACAAATGTAGGGTGGGGGTGGGGGAAATCCAGAGAGTGAGAAAATAATTTTGATAGTAGCACTACAGCCCTTTCAACAAGAAACTATGACAGGCATGTTTGTTTCTCTTAAAAGAGTATCATCTATATAAATCTTGTCATTATTTACATGTGACAAGCAGATATGTGTCTTAGTAAGGTACAAACACACACATATATGTGTTACTGTAAATAATCTAAGGGCTTATTTAAAGCAAAACTTCTTAATTAGACACTTTAACAGGTCTGGTGCAACTCTGCCATAAACGAAGTGGATCCAAATAGTCTACAGTATTTAATCATAGTTGATTATCTTTACTCATGATTAATCAATAACTATAAGAGGTTTCCTCTCATATCTGACAAAACATCACAACAAAGAAAACAGAACAGTTAGTATTTGAATTTGAAAATATAGAATTGAACCGTGATCTTAAGCTCTCTGGATTTACTACAATTTTTCAAGTTTTTTATGAGACTTTTTCTTTAACTCAGGATTTGAACATCCACAGAAAAGATCAGCCACTCTGCTCAATAATTGACCAAACTAATTTAAAGGACATTTTGACTTTAAGGGAAGGGTAGGGGACTCAACTAAAGGTTTAGTTAAAGACAATTCAAAAAGCACAATGATCCATAGAGTTGGTGTTAACATGGTTTGGGCAACTATCAGGGAAAATGTGATTTTTTTTTTTTTTTCAGATAGCTACCCAAGGAACAGAGGCAATATGCAGTCCATAGTGGGTAACTTTCCCAAAAACATAGGCACTTCTTCTGGATAATACCTGAGAAACTGAAACAGTGTACTGGGTAATGCTCCTAGAAAATGCAGGTGCCTGTCTTGGACAGTTACCTGAGGAACTGAAGTGATGTAGAATTAAGTGTCCAACCAGAAAGACACAATGAAATGAGGGTTAGGGAGGGTAGTAGTGGTGGTGTATGAACCCAGGAATCACAAATTGGTAGTAGCTAATCTGACACCATTCATCGTTTGGCTATATGCTGATATCAAGAGAAACATACCGAAGAACTAGAGCTACAAGAAGACAGGGGACAGGATGTTAAGAAAGATAGCAGGGAAGAAAAGGAGGAGGAGGACAGAAACTACAAGATGGCAAAGATGTCATATGAAATAGAAGACAGAAAAAACAATCTCAAGAGTTAAGCACATGTCACAAAATGCAGCAGCTCTAAGTCAATTCAAAATGCTACATGCTATTTCATAACCATTTTGCATGCAGCCAGCCAGCAGCAGCAGCTGTTCTTGTAACAGTTGTACAAGCTGGTAGTTTGCACCACTTCCAACAAGGATAAAGTTAGAATATAGAATTGGTTAGAGATTAACTGAATGGAGTTGGGTAGGTTTCTATGTGTGAGTATATAAACAAGTGTATGAATTTTGTGTGTATGTATATGAGTATATTCTTATATGAATGTGTGAGAATGTTCATGTATATGAATAGGAATGTGTGTATGGATGTGCTTGTATGCATGTCTGTGAAGGTTTAAATATGTATATATAAGTATATATGCACTATGTATGTATACCATATACACACTGTGTGTGTGTGTGCATATACCATATACACACAGTGCATCAATGCATATATGATATAAGTGAGTTGCAAGCATTTTATTCACAAGTTAATTGTGATTTCTTTTGGATCTCAAAATGTAAAGATGTTCTGCTATTCGAGCAAAGCAGGGTCTTGTAAGAATAGTCTTTTCTACTCTAGGCCCGAAATTATTTTTTGGGGTGGGGGCAGTCGATTAGATCGACCCCAGTACGCAACTGATACTTAATTTATCAACCCCGAAAGGATGAAAGGCAAAGTTGACTTTGGTGGAATTTGAACTCAGAAAGTAAAGACAGACAAAATACCACTAAGCATTTCGCCTGGTGTGCTAACATTTCTGCCAGCTCACCATCTTGTAAGAATATTACCAACTGTGATACTGTTTGTAGTGTGTATACAATAGTCACTTTAGGGATAAAAATTTCCATGTGTATGTGGCATATATGAACATGTAGTATGTATGTGCATGTAATGTTATGCACATGTGATATGCATGAACATGTGACAAGCATGTGCTATGGAAGTGAATGTGGTATATGTATGTACTGTGTATGTGATGATGTGTGTTTAGTGTGAGCGTAGAGTTAAATATAAATAAGGATATGCATGTATAATTCCATATATACAAACCACAAAATAAAACCAGAAAAAAAACCCCAATAACATAAGCAAAAAAAAAAAAAATTCCCGAAAAAAAAAACCTTCAGAAAATCAAGCAAAAACTAGACACAAGCACACCTACCCACACACAACCACACAGAGATCAAGTTTGGAAGGAGCGTGAATACCTTGGGTATAGAATCGTCCGGTAGAAATCTGAAGTCACTTCCAGTGTCGGTGGCAATGCTACCGGTCAATTCTCCTTGATAGACCACGGCTTCAGTGCGCGGTGCCACTGATTGACTGATCATGGTGTCGCGATACACCGGGCCAGCCTCTCGGCCATAGCGAAATGATTCCCGGGCATATATGTCTTCAGCAAAGTAATCTCCTTTCTGGTAATTAATTAATTAATTGACAGGGGGATTGCAGCCAGTGATCATTTATAGGTTTCATTGTCATTTACAAACATATTTATACATAGCGCAGTTTTTTTTATATACAGAAATGACCAAACAAACAAACAAACAAAAAAAAAAAGTAAGAAACAACAACAACAAACAGAAGTAGAAAGCAATGCAAGCAAATGTAGGGGCTAAAATGAGAGGAAAATAAAGGTAAGAAAGAAAAGACTCAGTTCGGAAATTAATTTTTGGTGTGTGTGTAGGGATTCTGATGGAAATATTTCTGTAAATACTCTTGCTGTGTAAATTTGAAGATTATCCTTGAAAAATTGTATTTTGCATAATTTACCTAAATAAATACATTTTATCTATTTGAATTTGTCTAAATGCCTGTCTAAGTTAGAGGGAAATCTATAAGCCCACTAGTCTGTCTTAGCTGGAGAATTCTGTTAAAGATTACAGCCAAATTTTGTTGTGCAGTTAAGAACTGCAGAAAACCTCAATCATAATTAGGTAGTTAAAAAAAAAAAAAAAAAAAATCTTGTTCAGAACTTAGTCTTTGAATTAACTTGACCTTAACATTAAGTTCAAAGGAAAAGAAAAACACAAGAATTTGGTTCAAATTCAGCAATGAGTTTTTCATTAGGTTAAAGTTCAGAGCTGAAGTTTGGATTAGGAAAAATTTTGTTCCAAATTAGAAAAGTTTATATCAAGTTTCAGTAAATATTTAGTGCCAAGTTTGGCCCAAATCTTATTATGAGTCGGAACCAAATTTATGCCAAACTCATATCAGATTTTAAATAAAAACTTGATTGAATTAGAGATAAAAATGTGATTGAATGAAATAATTCAAAGTCTATGAGGACATTTTCTTCCAACATGACAATGACATTAACTTGAAGTGCTAAGATATTCTTAGAAAACTCAAAGGTAGTTATCAAAGAGACAACCATTCATCTTAAAATGATCATTTGATGGTCTGAAAGATATGTTCTGAACAACTATAGAAAGTGTTTCTACACTCAGCTGGCCCTTAACCACCAGTGATAAATTAAAGTTAATTATGTGTATTTTTAATTAGGTTAACAAGCAAGGTTTGAACATTTGAGTGAGGAGGTAACTGCACAGTATGATCGTGGTTACCATATCTCTGTTCCTAAACCCAAAATAAGCTTTTACTTTTTCTTCCTTTCAGGAAATGGTAGTAGTGGTGTTTCTCGTGGTTATGTAGTGATAAAAATTGTCATTGGATTAGTGGCTGTTTCTCTCTATCAAAAGAATCTGAAATGTACCTAAATATTACGGAAGAAATTAAGACATCAGCAAACAAAATACTGGTGGCACCAGTTGGAGTCACATCTGGATATGACTAAACAGGTCAGATTCATGAAATCTATCTTTAATGCGCCAGTGGGTAGCAGAAACATACAATTAGCAACTAGATGACTATTTTATACTATTATATATATATATATATATATATATATAT
>NC_068984.1:122902081-122916936 GCF_001194135.2 Octopus bimaculoides | reverse complement strand
ATTGTTTTGTTTTTTCTTTCTTTTTTGAAATCTTTTTCTTTCTTCCTTTTTCCTCCACCAAATGAAAATATAACAAATAAACACCGACATTTGCTTTATTTGAGAATCATTCATTGCAAAGTTGCAAAAGATACGAGAAGATAAAACAGAATATTGCAAAACATAACAAATAATTAAAAAATAATTAAAATAACAATAATAATAATAATGATAAAAAAAAAAAAAATACTTTCTACTACAAGCACAAGGCCTGAAATTTTAGGGGATTGGTCTCGTCAGTTACATTGACTGGTACTCATTTTATTGGCCTTGGAAGGATGAAAGGCAAAGTCAACCCAAATGGGATTTGAACTGATAATGTTGAGGGATATAACTAAACACTGCAAAAGTATATTTTTGCCTACTGCACTTCTGATTTTGTAGAATCCTTCACTGCTAATTATGATAATGACAAAAGGCCAGCAATTTTGGGGGAGGAAACAGTTGATTATGTCAAATGCAGTGCTAGATTGGTCCTTCATTTTATTGACCTCTGGAAGGATTTTTAATTCAGAAAATAAAGAGTTGGAACAAATACCACAAAACATTTTGCTCAATGTTCCAATGATTCTGCAAATCCTCCACAGTGATGATGACGATGACAATAATAATAATAATAATAATAATAGTAGTAATCCTTTCCATTATAGACACAAGGACTGAAATTTGGTGGGAGGGGGCTAGTTGATTATATTAACCCAAGTGCTCAGCTAGTACTTATTTTATCAATCCCAAAAAGATGAAAGGCAAGATCAATCTTGGCAGAATTTCAACTCAGAATGTAAAGATGGTAGAAATGTCTCAAAGCATTTTGTCCAGAGCATTTACAATTCCAACAGTTTACCACCTTAATAATGACAATTCTTGGTACTATGGGCACAAGGTTTGAAATTTAAGGGGTGAGGGCTAGTTGATTATATCAATTTTAGTGCTTGATTGGCACTTATTTTCTTTACTACTCTAGGCACAAGGCTCAACATTTTTGGGGAGGGGGCCAGTTGATTAGATCAACCACAGTACACAACTGGTACTTAATTTATCAACCCTGGAAGGATGAAAGGCAAAGTCGACCTTGGCGGAATTTGAACTCAGAACGTAAAAGACAGACAAAATACCGCTCAGCATTTCAGCTGGTGTGCTAACGTTTCTGCCAGCTCGCTGCCTTAAATAATCTTTTCTACTCTAGGCACAAGGCCCGAAATTTTTGGGGAGGGGACTAGCCAATTACATCGGCCCCAGTGTTTCACTGGTACTTATTTTATTGATCCAAAAAGGATGAAAGCAAAGTCGGCCTGGGTGGAATTTGAACTCAGAATGTAAAGATGGACAAAATGCTGCTAAGCATTTAGTCAAACCTGGTAACAATTCTGCCAGGTTGTCACCCTAATAATAATAATAATAATAATAATTATTATTATTATTTCTAATTTTGGCATTTGAAGGGAGGGGGAAGTCAATCACATCAATCCCAGTACATGACTGGTACTTTTCTTATTGGCTCAGAAAGGATGAAAAGTAAAATCAACCTCAGAACACAAAGAACTGGAAGAAATGTCACTAAGCATTTTGCCTGTGCCTGACATGTCAACGATTGTGCCAGCTCACTTTGGTTTGAAAGTCTGGCACAAAACCAGCAATTTTTAAGGAAGGGTGTAGTCGATGACATTGATCTCAGTACATGACTGGTACTTATTCTATCGACTCCGAAAGATGAAAGGCAAAGTCAGCCTTGGTAGTGTTTGAACTTGGAACATAAAGAGCTGGAGGAAATGCTGCCAAGCATTTTGCCTGTTGTACTAATGATTCTGCCAATTCACTAGCTTAATAATAATAATAACAATAATGATAATAATAATAATAATAATAATAATAATAATAATAATAATAATAACAACAACAGCAATAGCAAAAGTACAGAACATTTTCTCAATTCCTGAAAACAAGGCAATAATAAAGATAATAATAACAACAACAACAATAACAAAAAATACAGATAATTTTCTCAATTTCTAAAAACAAGGTATCTGTATGTGTTATTGTTGTTGTTGCTTCAGCTCAGCTTCATTTAAAAGAAGAAGGTTCAAGTCAAGAGAAAATTTTAACATGTCTGAATCAAATTAAAAGCAGTAATAAAAAGGCATTAAAAGCTATTTAAAGCAATCTTTTTTAGAAATGAATGCACTTCAATGAACTTATATACATTGTACAATTATTTCATCACATACACGCAATCCGTGCTTAATCATTGCATATACAATAGCTATTGAATTTGCTGATAGTTCTGTCGACAGCAAAAGAACCGAGAGATAGTTTAATACAAGAGACTATTATAGGCAGAGAAACAGATCTCAGAAATTTATAGGCAGGTTTTTATCAACAACAAATGTAAAAGAAAAATAATCCAATCAAAAGAATAAATGGTTAGTAAAAGGTAACAGAAAATATAATAAGTAGTTTAGTATCGGTATAAGGAGATTACAGGTAGTTTAGTATCGGTATAAGGAGATTACAGGTAGTTTAGTAAAGGAGGTATCAAACTGCTAATGGTGGTTTAGTAGAGATTAATATAAAAAAAAGAAAAATTGAAGACTTTGAGAGATTGAATAAACAGGCAATTTAATACAGATATTTAAAAAAGTATTTTAAAAATTAGTGTAGACATTAAAAGGAATATTGGTAGCTTTGGGTAGTTTTAATAGTCTTCAAAGGATTATGAACTCTTTTGTAGACAACAGGAATATAAAAGCTGTTTAATAAGCACCAGGAAATTATAAATTATTTTATTAGATATCAGTAGTAAGGAGGCAGCCACAGGCACCAGGGGAAAAATATATAATTATATATATATATAAATGAAACAAAAAAGTTATATGTTGTCCAGTAAACACTCAGGTAACTATAAGCAGCTTCTTAGATATCGGAAAACTAGAAGTTGTCTAAAAGACATCAGGAATCTAGAAGCATTTTTGATAGATACAAGAAAACTGTAAGTAATCTTAAGAGAGGAGAAAAGTCTGAAGAGAAGAATAAAGACAAAGAGAGGAACTATGAGTTACATCGACACAGACAGACAGTAAAGAAGAGTTAAATCTCAAAAAAAGACTATAGGAAAGAGTTTGCATGCTGTGTATGTGTGTTTAACAGCAGCAAAGAGGAAAGAATCATGTCAAAATGCTTCTGAGCAACAATTTGACCTTTTACTACTGAGGAGAGAATGAAAGACACATACACACACTCACAAACTCACATAATAGATAGGAGAAAAAGAGGCAAACATACATACTGACATAGTGATAGACATATGCACACATACACACATGCACCCACTGACAAAGTTATTGTCAATTGTTTTATATGTATGTATAAATTGGATTCAGTTTTGTCCCCCGCCTTTAAATACCACCAATACCGAGTATTTAGATTGGTGGTAAGATAGAGAAGGAAGGATGGTTTCACACTAGACAAAATAATTAGTATGAAAATCTATACATCCATCCGCACACACACCCACACACACACGTATATATAATTACACAAGTAAGTGTAATTTATACATGCACATATAAGCTTCACAGATATACTAGTCAATCAGTTGGTGTATATGTATGTAATCTGTTTATTACTGCACACGCACAGAAGCAAACATAGAACCAAAGCAATAGGTTAGTGTTAGTGGCTATTCCTCTACTGATGTGTATGTGAGTGCATACATATCAAACCTGTATACATACTCATACCAGAAGGTTTATGTAGTAATAGAATGAAAGAAGTATAAAACACAACCAAACACCCATATTTCTTCTTCACCTTTTATGTTAAATCTTTAGTAACAATCCCATATATTAAAAAAAAGTGACAGAACAGCAATGTGGAAAATTTAAAGCAAGATGGCAGTAACCCAAGAGAGAGAGTGAAAAGAGCAAAAAGCAACTTCAGGACAGAAGAGTGCTCCTAAATGACTTTCTCGGACATGTTGTAAATTATATCTTTTTCCAGTTGAGACTTGGATTTGCTTTCGCTTCTGACAAAGGTTGGAATGTTATGACCCTTCCCCACACCAAAGAATTTGAAACTTCACATCTAAACAAGAAATTAATATTGCTAGAGATGAAGTGACAGAAATACAAGAGCATAGTGTTTTCAGTCACACTGCCTTTTATTCTAAGTTTTATAAAATACATACCTAGTCATGTGTTGGGGGTCAATGCAATCAACTTAAAATTCCTCCCACACAATTTTATAGTCTTGTGACAGTAAAAAAACAAAGAAAAACATTGCTATCATTATTACAAAACTAAGACTGAGTAAATAAATATATAAACTTAAGATTTTCTTACAAACTATTGAACAATTTGGAATTCATGACCTATTTTCTGGTCTGTAGCCATGAACAGCAGAGATTCACCACTAGAAATGGCACTCAGCTTTGTTCAGTCTTTCTCAGCTTTTATGAGATGCTTGGGCTGACCTTTCAGACCAGAATTTTTGTGCATAAAGAAGAAAGAGCCAATCTCTTTGAGAATAGTTACATATATATATTACACACATTTGTCGTTATCTGCTGTGATTTGGTTATTCTTTCAAGAATTTATTATGGTTCAGTCTTTAGTGTGAAAGAAGTATCAGGAGGCTCCTTCTTCAAGAGTTAATGTATCTAGAAGGAACAATTTCATTATTGTGCCAACACTGGTATTGGCAACCTTTATCTGCTTGCAAAGATTTTAGCCTCCTATAATCAATAATCCTGAATTTAAATTTTGTTATATACATATGTAATGAATTAGCCTTGAATTAAATTCCAAAATACCAGTAATATAAGAGTATTTTTTCACAAATGTTCATTCTTATCAAACTAATTACCCAGTGATAAGACATATTTACCTATCATGACCTTCAATTTTTTTTCTTTTAATGATTGTAGAGTGTGGTACTTGCTAATTTTAGCAAGTTGAGTGAGTACATAGAAGTTTTCTCAAACAACTGCCACTGAAGTGCCTAGAATAATTCTCCCCTGGGTTGAGATTCAGTATATTTGGAGCAAAGGATTTATGCATTGCACCTGGTCATTTGAGTGATTAGCCATGCACAATAGGAACTGACCTACTGACGATGATAATCATTTACAACAAGTTCGAGAAAAAGAGAAAAGCCTATTTGAAGCAATATCTACAGATGATTAACCTCTATTCAACCCAATTAAGTTTACCTGTAAAGATGACGAATCTATGTCATCAACATAGCTCAGATTTTCATCATCAATGTAGCTGCCCAAAGAAGTAGGAGGTCGTGAGGACACGTTCCTCGCGTATGCCAGTTCGGCTTGTTGTGGGTATGGAGAATGTCTACCCAGAATGGATTCTCTATCGAAAGCAGAATCTTTATCACACGTTGACAAACGGTCCCTTTCGAGGGATGGGGATAGTTGGTCTAGGGTTGAGAATCCATTAGCAATGACACTGTCGTGACCCTGCTGGTGCTGGTGGGGTGAGAATAAAACTGGTTTCATGCTTTATCATGACGGAGTTAAAAGGAGAACAACATCTTTATTAACAACAACAATTAGCAACAACAAAGTGTTAGTAGCAAAGATGGAATTAAAAGAAGGTGAATTTTAGATTTCCCAAGTGAAGTTTTGGGTTATTACAATTTAATTTGAACATTGCATAGTTAAACTACAGAACTGAATCTAACAATAGTGATCATGACAACCATTTCTGGAGAGTTAATCTTGGGTATTTTTATTGGCCTTTGACACACACTCAATGACTGATTCTTAATGTTTTAAGTATATAGTTATTTACAGCAATCTTAATACACCCTATGTTGTATGTATATCTGATATAATGTATTAAAAGCAACCTTTAACACATCCTTTACTGGATAATGGCCTTTGTCTAATGACAGTGACCTTGACACATAACAGGATCTTGTTTTGTATCCTCATGTCAGCCTTTGATCAACTAACCCTATGATTAAAAGTGTTCTACCTCTGACCTACTGGTCATTTTATATATCAAAAACTACACTGTCCAATGTGTTCTTCCTCTTAAGATGGTACAGTGTCTTTTCAATGAGAACCGATAACTACGTCCAGCAAAATGAATGATCTGGTGAGGATTTCCTCATTCACTTATCAATGACCTTGATGTATCCAATGCCAAGTACTGACTAGTTTACCAAGTTTAGTGTGGTTGACTTTTACACTAACTTCAGTGTCAAATGCTCAGGTAGAAGTCAGCGTTCCACAAATATTCTCCCATCAATTAAAATTAAAATAAATCAGAATTATTAAAAGTACAGGTTGCTAGACTAGCCCAAGAGGCATTCACCCCTTACATCATTACCTCAGTAATAATCATGTACCCCACCTATCTATCTAATTCTTATCTCTCCTAAAAGATTTCTTTCCTTAACCAGATATTGAGTTAAACAGTCTATATCTTTCCCCATAAACTTTCTCATCAATTTCAAATTTCAGTAACTATACATACACTCAGTAAATTCATATAGTCTTCTATTCAAAAGGTACATCTACATCATGCATAGGCAACCTTTTTCAAGAAGCAGACAGCATGAGATATGGCTCATCATCAAGCAGGCTGCACTAATAAAAAAAATTTAAGGTAATTTTTTGTTGAAGGTACCATTCAGAAAGTCTTGTGGGCTACAGTTTGCCCATAACTGTTAGAATTTTGTTGATAGTTAGTTATACAGCAGCTCCAGTTATTGGCAGAAGCATGATGCTTATCACTTCCACTCAACATGACTGTCACCAACTAAATGTTTGAGATTAACTCAAATACAGTTTATTGGATGCAATAAGATTCACTCTGGACACAGAGTATCCTGTAGAACAAGACTTATGAAGTGTTACATTGCATTAGATTAAATGCAGCAGTGTAGATATGTAGCACCCTGTTTGCTGTTTAATTATTTAACATTTAAACTGGATAGATCTGCCCCAAATATTCTACCCGTTTCGTGTTCAAACCAGCTAGATCAGGCTTCTCACACTTACTCTACAGTGTTATTCTAAAAATATGCGGTCACATCACTGAAATCTTGAAGCTACAAGATAATGCATAATTATTTCAAAACTTTGTGAAAAATAGGCATTACATTTAACAGTAATTTGAATGCTAAAGGGTTAGGCCATTTCTTTTATGTAACAGAGAGAAGGAAATGAACCCTATTAAATCAAGATAGTTTAGATGTCATGGGATTAATCACAGGAAGTTGGCAACCAAGCACAGATCAGATTGAAGAGGTGTCTTAAGCCCTAGGTGTGACCACAGGATTTAAATAGAGTGTAAATATTAATTTGATTGTAAATCATATCAACACAAAGCCATGGAAATACAATCACTGCACAAATTTTGAAAGCTCGTTGAAACTTATTTCTTAATCACCTTTTACTAATTATCTAAGTAATTACTAATTCACTGTAAGTAGAGCAAAACTT
Source organism: Octopus bimaculoides (assembly GCF_001194135.2). Classification (NCBI taxonomy): domain Eukaryota; kingdom Metazoa; phylum Mollusca; class Cephalopoda; order Octopoda; family Octopodidae; genus Octopus; species Octopus bimaculoides. Next base: position 122,909,435 of record NC_068984.1, on the reverse strand, counting down.
CTGAACATGTCATTTATTTTATCAATACAATCAGATCAAATTCTACAAAACTTCCAGTAAGGACTATTTCTGAGAGCTAACTAGAATTAAGATACTTTCTTCTTTATATGCTTATGATTATATTGATATTGAAATATATTCTTCAAACAATTATAGATTTAAAAATTGATTTGTCCTTTTAAATAAATTTCCCTCATATTTCCAAAATGAAACCAAGTAATACAAACCCATGCTGGAGGTACGTAAAAAGCACCTTTCGAGTGTTGAGCCACATGGAGGCAATGATAAATGACTGAGACCTTTGGCAATATGCTGTGCTTGAGTAGAAGACCCATCAAGTCAAGTGAAACTGTAGTTGTGGTACATGCTGGTGTCATGCAACTGGCACGTAAAAGCACCAATTACACTCTTGGAGTGGTTGGCATTAGGAAGGGCATCCAGCTGTACAAACCATGCCGGATCAGAATAGAGTCTGGTGCAGACCCTCAGCTTACCATTCCTGGTCAAACTGTCCAATCCATGCCAACAGGACAACAGACATTAAATGATGATAATGATGATGATAATATATATATATGCACACAGAAGTTTGGTGATGAGGATTTAGCTGTTCAATCAGCTAGATTACTTTCTCATTGAATAAGCTTGCATGTGGCTGAGTATTCCAGACAAGTACCCTCAAATGAATAAGTTTAATGCAGTTTGTGATAAAGTCATACTCTGGACACAATGCATCTGATGGACTTCTATACAATTTCCATCGACTTCCTTCACAAGGTAAGGGCTAACCCAATGCTTTCAAAATTATACTTGCTCAAGATATCACACAGTGGGATAGAACGCAGTACCTCAGTTATGAAATATATATATATATATATATGAATTAATGTATAGTAAGTTTTGAAAAGAGGAATTATAAGTTAACACAGATTTTTAAGGATGGTTTTGGTTCTTCATTGCACCAATTTGCAATGAAACAAAGCAAAACAATTCAGTTTCATATAATGACAGAAGACAATTTAATACTGTACAAATCTATTTTAATCTTTCCATGTAATCTGATATATATCTATATTCTATATAGAAGTTTTCTTCTAGTCTGATAAGATGGAATAGATTTCTTTAAATGGTTTCACATGGCTTAAAAACAGAGTTTTTATAATGAGTATAATGTTAAAAGGATATCAGCTTGCCCCACTTTTGTTAGAAGAATACCCAACGATAAAGTTATTAAGATGTCCTAGTTGCAATTATAATAGAGAAATGTTGCTGCTAACCCAGTTGTAGGCTGTGAAACTTTGTGTCAGTATGATTACAGATTTACATGATTAAAACAACATTTACATATCAAGACACATGCTTGGAAAGAAGAATTTTAATTAGTTGATTAGCAATGTGATGTGATAGGTCCTGCTCTTTTAAATAAATAAAAGTAAAAGATGTTAATGAATTAATTAGTCCAGAAGATGAGTTAAAATTTACCTTTTCTTGAGGTGATAACACATCTCCACTGTAGTATATCATCTCTGCTTCGTAGTCGGGACCCTTTTCCAGGTACTTGGGGTATGCCAGGCCAGGGCTAATGTCACGAGTGCGAGCTTCCTGAGAAGTCGCTCGAACTTTACGCAAGTCCTAATGCAGGACAGAAGCAACAAAGGGCAGACACTTAAAACATCATTATCATGCGGGGGGGCAGGGACATCGATGTGGTAGTAAGCACATAGATGCAAGATATGGCATAGAAACGTATATTTAAAAAAAAAAAATAAAAAATAAAAACAAAAAAACTTAAATGAAACCAAAATATAGGTGTAGTAAATATCAATAGCAACTACAACAATGATGATGACAACATCAAAACACGACATCAATAATCTCTCTACTTACCAATAAGAGTACCAAAATAGTAAAGATCTATACTAGGAACTGAAAATCACTGCAACACTTTACTAGGAGTATATCAATTTACAATGTTTACTGGATGATTTTGAATTAGAGAATTAGTTATTTGAAGAGGTTAGGAATAGATGAAAGAAATGAAAAATGGCAACATTGTACTGTGACATCCTAATTAAAGGAAAACTGTTTATTTTTCAGATATCTCTGAATGAAAAGCATTCCTGGATCTTAAGAACTTGTGCTATTCACCAATAGGACACATCATATACCTAGATTATTATACAGTACAGGGTAAAATATAGCTAGACTTCAGTGTAGTGGATGTAAAATTTATCCATTCTAGCACAGTGTGACATTATATAAACATATTTTAGTTAATTAATATCCTTCTTCCTCTATCAGCATGGATGAGACTGGTTATATCATTCTGAACATATGACAAATGTTGGAGCAAGTAGTGTCATTTTTATTGCTAATCAGCTAAGCATGAGGTATGGTGCCTACTTAACATGTAGGAAAAAACTAAAGTAAGCAAAGAAATGCACTTTGTTATTGGAACAAAACAATGGTTTTGGGATTTAGTAATATCTGAATCCATGACCTGTAATCAGTTGGTCAGTTGTCCAAATACTTTAACACCATACCTTATTAAAGCAGTAAAATGACACAGTTGAATAACATACAGGTAAAAATAACAATGTAGATACATTGACATCTCATACTTTTGCAAATTAAACCTACCTAGTGTTTTGTAATTTTTAAATGAAAAATTACCTTGAATTTTTTTAAAAAGTGCAGCTTGTCTGATGATGAGCTAAATCTCAAGCAGCCTACATGGTTTAGATACCACCGTTTGTCAGGTTGTGGGGACTTTTACCTATGATAGACTGACATTGCAGCTAGAGGTTAAACCCTGCTTAAAACATAGCACTAATGCTATGAGATCAGATGGCTTGTAGAGGCATCTATCATCATGACATTATTAGAATAAAGTCTACATCATCTATGTTATTTTTCTTTTCTTGCCATGGTGATGAACAAATTTAAAAGTTTAAGAGCAATCTTAATTTTTATTAAATATGACAATTTTCATCTCCTTTTTTCAATTCTCCAACTGCCCTTGTTTCTATGAGAAACACTGCTTTAGGACACAATATATTAGGACAATGCTAGAAAGATGTACTGAAAACATGATTTCCAGTTCCTTTGTGACAGGAGTAATAAGCGATTGAGTGTGAGATAACTAAAGTAAACTGAAAAACAAAATTGTTTACATTGATAACAACATTTACTAAGAAGTCTATATGCGTACAAAGTAAATGGTACAAGATCTCTCAGTCAGTTTAATATATGTAGGTGTGTATATGTCAAGTGGGTGGCATTAGGAGGGGTATCTAGCCATAAAAACCATGCAATACCCTCACCCCAGAAAAATATGAACAAAAATGTAGTACCCTGTCCTGTCTAGAAGAGCAGTAATGACCAGTTCAACCCATGCTAACATGGAATGCAGAGGTAAAACGATATACACACTATACATGCGTACATATTCACACACACACACATTTGTCTATGATTGGACTGTGGCCATGCTGGAGTACCACCTTCAAGGGAATAATCATTTATATCCATTATATTGAATCCAGTACTTGTAGACTGACATTTATTTCTATTGACCATGGGAGGCTGAATGCACAAAACAGAACTGGGTAGGACTTGCAGTGGGAATGGAAAGTCATAGTATATGACAATGTAGTTTGTTCGACACTTTACTGATTGTGTAACCCACAGCTCATAATTCTGAGACATTACAGCTATGTGCGCGCACACACACACACATACACACAATGAAGGCATTTAGAATACAAGAAATTATTTCAAAATATATGGTGTTTCCGTGTAATTTTGTCTATAGACATACACAGTCATATATGTATATAAATATGCACACACACTGTGTATGCTTGTATGGATATATAAATGTGTAAATTAAAAAAATATATACATCCTCTGTGCATATACATATAGATACATCTACCTCAATAAATTCTACAACACTTGCCTGAGCAGTTTGGTTTTCTGTACTTTCCATAGAGATCCTGGAATGCTTTGCTAGTATGATCCAGAGGAAAGTATAGCAGGTAATAAAACTAACATTATGAACAGCTCCATTGGTCTGAAAGTAGTGCTAAATAGTGACACAACATTCTAAAATTACTATGATAAAACCTGAACTTTACACCAACAATCTGAGACCTTATCTACCATAGTAAGCATTTGCTTTCCAAACCACACTTAATTTTAAGCTGAATTCTTATCAATATAATCTTATCAAGCTGTTCCTATCATCACCACTCTTCACCTATGTCTAGGGCTGCCTGGAAAAGCTTTGAGCACAACTCTTCCTACTCAGATATGCACACATGTTAAACTGAATATTGTGCTTATCTCATCAAAAGTATCCATCTCCGTTCCACACTAAGGGAAAGCATAGAAAGCATGGTTTCAGTCATTGGACAGTAGCTATGCTGAGTTTTAACACTCTAAATGTTGTTTAGCTTCAGGTCAGCTCTGATGGGACAGCCCTGTGATCAAAGGTGTTCTCGACATGACTATTTTCATCATTTATGAAACACAGTCCAGAGATACTACATTCTCTAATGTGTTTTTCTGCAGAAAGTAGGGTGTGATTTGATGTAAATTTGGCTGCTATTTCTAGCAGCTTGAGCAGCCATGTATAGACAATTTAGTTGAGTCACTCCTGACTGAGTAAGCTTAGTATCAAAGGCATTCCATCTGTGGCCATCCCTTCTTTATAAGATTATGTACCAATACATCATCTAATGTTCTGTTGTTTCTGGGGAGAGTCATTCTCTTTTGGTACCTTATAATGTGTTTTTCCCTTTTTTAAAATGGACAGGCATGATTTCAGAGAGATTTGACAACTATTTCTAGCAGATGGACCCACAGTATAGAGACCTCATTGATTAACCAAATGATTAGTTGGTTTAATAATAGTTGGTTTAATAATAGCTAGTTAATAATAGCTAGTTAATAATAGCTAGTTAATAATAACTAATTAATAATAGCTAGTTAATAATAGCAGGTTAATAAAGATGTAAAATTGAACCAGTGTGTATATGCTTTTTTTTTTTTGCTCACCATATACTTATTTCATGTTAGCTTTTTTGATGATCCATGTAAGAACTTAACAGTGTCATGTATCTAGCTTGACTGACTGAGAGTTTCAACTAAAGAGATAACAATAAGGGACTACAGCACTGATCAAGCATGCAGAAAGTGCGAGTGCCAGGGCCATTACCTTGTCAAAAGAGAGATCAAGGGGTGAAGTAATGTCACCCTTTTCAATGGAGATGGTATCTTCACCTGCAAAATGAGACAAGAGAAATACATTTAGTGGCAAATAGACTTGATATTGCAATTGTTCTTTCTTAAAAAAAAAAAAAAAAAGGGGGATGAAAAATGAAGACAAGATTAGTGACAATATAACAGAGACTGCAGCATTATTCTGTAGAAAACAGGGAGAGCATATATGTTTAATTATATGTAAATATATATATTTAGAGAGTGAGATTACAAATTGATTGCAATGATTTTCATGTATGTTAAAAATATTAAATATTTAATGATAGGTTTGTTGTAATCAATTCATCCATGAACCAAAAATAAATAAATAAATAAATAAATAACAAACCTGTTGAATGGAATTTCATAAAAGTCCCACAGGTCTATATTAGTGTTGGTGTATTTTGCTTACCAGGCAAATTATTTTAACCATCAAAATAAATTTCCCTCAGAAATTAAAAATTTTTCACTCTTGAATTGGTGTTTACAAAATCTTATCACACACAGAGTATCTCACAGAAGTATGTGCACCCTTGAAAAATTTCTGTAAAATTGCTATTACTCTGATAATATCAAAGGAAATTTATACTGAATAAAATATATTACACATGCAAACATTATACAAATTTGGAATGCAAAACAATAAGCATTTTCAAAGATATGAATAAAATATTAATTTTCAAGCATTAGAAAAATAGGTACACCCTAAAGGAAATTTGCTATATTCAATATTTTATCCACTTTTTTTTTTTTTTTTTTTTTTTTTACTAAATTCAGATATTGCTGTTAATTTCAATTCTAATAATTTATTTCTCCTGGCATTTTTGCACCGGTCATTGTTGCATCTACAGGAATTCTGATTTGTGTACTGAGGTGAAAATCTTCTTCATTGTGATTAAAATGGCACCAAAAGGAAAAGAATTGTCTGAAGATTTGAAGAAAATTATTTTGAATTTGCACAAGAATGGTTTAGGAAACAAGTTAATTAGCAAATGAATAGATATTAGTGTAAACACAGTTGCCAAAGTAACTCAGAAGTACAAAGCTACTGGACGGCTGAGCAATAAACATCGTCCAGGTCCTATTTTAATTGCGCATGATATTTGCTACATCTAACATTGCACGATGCACAACAGGCATCGTACTGCTTCATCTTTGGCCCAAGAAATGTCTTCTGTTAGTGGTAAGATGTATCCGCCCAAACAGTTTGCTGAAGTTTGAACCAGTGAAGTTTTCATGGACGCATTCCTCAATGGAAGCCTATGTGAGTAAGGGGAAGGAGTTTTGGAATAAAATTCTTTTTTCTAACAAGACTTGTTTGGGTCAGATGGTATTAAACAAGTATGGCAACGACCAGGTGAAGATAATAGTGACAAATGCACCATTCCTACCATGAAACACGGCAGTGGAAGTGTTATGCTTTGGGGATTCATGAGTGCAGTTGGTGTGGGAGGACTCACATTTATCGAGAGAACAATGGATTCAAGGCTTTATTGTGACATATTACAGAAAACAGTGTTGAAAAATATCAAGGAACTAGGAAAACATTCCATGTTCCAACATGTTAATGACCCTAAACACACTTCAAAGATAACGACTAAGTTTTTATCAGATAAAAAGATTAAAGGTATTGCCTTGGCCTACCATGTCATCTGATTTAAACCCAACAGAACACCTGTGGGATGTTTTGAAAAGGAAGGTTGAGGAGAAAAAAAACCTCACAATGTAACACAGTTGAAAGACATCATTAAGGATGAATGGAGATCGATTTCATTGGTTATATGTGGAAATTTAGTCGACTCTATGCAGTCATTGAAAGCAAGGACGATCACACCAAATATTGAATATAGTAAATAATCCATTAGGGTGTACGTATTTTTGTATTGCTTGAAAATTAATATTTCATTCATATCTTTGAAAATGTTTATTGTTTTGTGTTCCAAATTTGTAAAATGTCTGCATGTATAATATATTTTATCCAGTATAAATTTTGTTTGATTTCCTTCAATATTATCAGAGTAATAGCAATTTTACAGAAACTTTTTAGGGATGTACATACTTCTATGAGATACTGCATATATATATATAT
>NC_068984.1:122891565-122901105 GCF_001194135.2 Octopus bimaculoides | reverse complement strand
TATATATATATATATATATATATATATATATATATATAAATCCAGTTTACCATACATATGACAAGCATGTGTGAACGTATGTGTATGAGAATGATTTCCAATTGTCTTTTGGTTTGGATATGCTTTGAATAAACCATTTAGATTTTCAGAGATATCTACTTTAGCTATTTCAGATTTTGGAGATTTCGAATATTGAGATTTCCATTTATAAACTAAAGACAGAGGCCATTGCAATATAGAATTTAAATGAGCAATCTCGAACAACTAACTACAATTCTCTCATTAATTAAGGTATGTCTAATTACTAATGTCAGTTAATCCACTTTATATTTTCATGTTAATTTGTTTCTTTGTTTTGGGCTTTTCCAAATCAAATAATGTTTTGTCATATGCATTTGACAGGTCTACAAATTTAGACTTTTGAAATCATTTATAATGCAGGTTGTTGCAGTTGCTTTTTAACCCCAGGTCAATCTTGGTGAAACAGACCTATCCTGAAGGGGATTTCAGTGATGGTCACCTATCTCTTTTCTTTTCAGACATAGTTTATTTAAGACTATCTTATTCAATATATTTTAAAACTTTTTGTTAAGATGATAGGGTGTGATATGAATGAGAACTGACTGTCATTTCTAGCATGCTGAATGATCACAGAGCATTCTTTAAGTGTAGGTTCTTTTTACAGTTGGATCACCTTTCTGCTTAACTAATCACACAACTTTGAAGCCAAACAAGAAACTTACAGAACATGCTTCTTATTCAGATCATCACAGCAAGCCTTATTTACAGGAGGCCTTGTTTGTTGTATTCTAGCCCTCTCTAAACCAAAATAAACCATAGGATGCTTCTGTGTGGTTAGCTGCACTGAACTTGAACATTATTAAAAGAATATGTGAGAAGTAGGAGGAAGAAACTATGATGAAGAAACTATTTTCCTTCGCTCATTAAGGAAAGTAGAGTTACAAACAAGATTTTTTTAAAATCATGATCTTATATTATTTGTTGAATATCTCAACAACCAGGCAGCCATTCCAATTCAAATTTCAGCACCACCATCAGCAGTCCTTTCTCTTCAACTGTTCCACATTTATGATACTAATGGTTTGGATAAGTGATTAAGATTATATAAGAACAGGCCAATAAATGGACAGGAATCTAATATACAATCACAATATTAGTTGTCTTGGATGATCTATCAAGAGGTTTGCTGTTTGGTTGATGCAGTATTGGAAATGTACCAAATTCTTCCAAGTTCCATAGCCAATAAGTTGGTCTTATATGTGTCTAAATGTTAGGATAGAAACATTTCCATAAAGTACTAGGGAACACAAATGGTACAAAACGAAACGGAATACATATATATATATCATCTCGCAATGGAAATAGTCTCTGAGCTATAACTATAGAAACACCACAACATTGCCAGAGAGGCTGGATTTTCAGTTTCACTTATGCCACATTTAATGGAATGTTAATGCAAAAAACTCAACTGTCTCAACCAGAAACAATGGTATGAGGAATAATTTAGTGAAACGGCTCATATGAAGGGAGTTGAAACTGCATCACAAACACAGTTTTCATAAAATGCACCATTGCACTGAGTACTAAGCAGATACTCAGTTATATACTTAAAAATGAGAATAAACAAGCTCAGCTTAGCTTGGTCAACTCTGTCAAACAATATTTATTCTAAACATAAAGATCGATATCTGTAGCTATGGAAACACAAGAGTACAAGACACTAGCTATGTGAGAGGTGATGGTGGCTTCAATCTGGACTGATAACTAGACTGTACAGGTTGCATTCATATTCTACTTCTCTCTGTCTCTGATCTCTTAAACCATATACAGCAGATATTCAATAGTGAAAGAGAAACTTGTTAGATAATCCAGTTGCATGAGAATAAATGTGCCGGTGAAATTCACATAACATATGTATGTATATCATTCATATGCTTTATTAATTCTAGTGACTGGGATTTTTAACAAAATTCTACCACAGAGTTACAGAAATAACATAACCTTCATGAAATAAAGGGATTAACAAAAAAAAAAAAAAAAAAAAAAAGCAAGCCAGCTAAAATAGCCATTACTATTTCAACTTCTACTATTACTACTATTGGTGCTAGGGGTTGGCAGAATCATCTTTACATTCTGAGTTCAAATCCTGCTGAGGCCAGTTTTAGCTTTCATCTCTCTGAGATCAATAAAATAAAGTACAAGTACTAGGGCCATTTTTAATCAACTTAGCACCATCTCAAAGATTTTGGGTCTTGTGCCAATGCTAGAAACAGCCACCAGTACCACTGCCACTACCAGGGTGGTGGATTAGCAGACTTGTTAGACTGTCAAAGAAAATGCCTTGCAGTATTTGTTCCAGCTCTTTATATTCTGAGTCGAGTTCCCACTGAGGTTGACTTTGCCTTTCATCCCTCCAGTGGGGTCGATAAAGTAATGTTCTGTTCTAGAACTGGGATTCATTTAACTGACTAAATCTGCTACATCTGAAAACCGATGGCTCTTAGCCCAAATTAGAAACTACTACTACTACCACTGGCACCACCACCACCAATACCTTTTCATTAGCACTAGGTTTCATGAAGGCGCTTGGCTTAGTGGTTAGTGGCATTCGGCTCATGATCGTAAGGTCATGAGTTCAATTCCTGATGACACATTGTGTCCTTGAGCAAGACACTTTATTTCATGTTGCTCCTGACAAAAATGAGTAGTACCTGTATTTCAAAATGGGCCAGCCTTGTCACACTCTGTGTCACGCTGAATCTCCCCGAGAACTATGTAAAGGGTACACGTGTCTGTGGATTGCTCAGCCACTTGCACATTAATTTTACGAGCAAGCTGTTCCGTTGATCGTATCAGCTGGGACTCTCATCATCGCAACTGACGGAGTGCTCCAAAAAAAAAAAAAAAAAGGTTTCATGAATATCGATGAAACTTGTTTATACAGAATAAAACATCTGAAACATTTGACAATGATGTAACTGATCCTGTTTCCAAAAGTCCTACATGCTTGACAATATATTTTGTTACTTTTTTCCTTTTGTTTTCTTTCTAACCTACAACTTTTTTTTTGTCTGGTTTTAACTCTAAAATTGCCAAACTCTGAAATAGGTTTATGAAATTAAAATTAAATTAAAAAGTAAGATAACAAACAAATTGAAATCAGAATTTCAAAAGCAAAAAAAAAAAAAAAAAAAAAAAAAAAAAAAAAAAAAAAACCCAACCAAAAGAACAAACCAGAAATTGAATGAAATGAGAGCAATGGATCTGCATGAATGACGATGATGATGATATATGGATAACGGATAATGCAAAGCAAACCAAGCAAAAACAATTAGATGTTGCCGTGTGTGAAACGATGCTGTTTTGGCTGAAAAAAAATAATTGGAATGCAGGAGGGCTGAGGAAAAACAATGGTAAAGAGCTGGAAGAGGAGAGGATAAAACAGCGGAGACAGTCATCATATCTACTCCATTCTCTTTCCTTTTCTTTCTTTCTTTCACTCTTTGGCATGCACTACTTGCTACCACTACCATACTGTCACCTCACTACAACTACTACTATCTATACTTTATTAAAATAATGTCTATTAGAGATGCAAACTACCTACTATCACTACCACCAACTGACTCTTTTCATTTTACCTGAGCCACCATCACTCTTTCACCGCAGAAATCAAATATATCCACTTAAGATTTCATTAGTTAACTGCAAAAAGCAGTTTTATTTACCAATCTACCTTTTGTTGAGGAATGACATGCTTGAAACTAATTTTTGTTAAGATCTGTCAAATTTATTGAGGCAACATGACTCGCAGAAAATACCAATTCTATTTTTTTTTGTAAATAGTACCTATTTACACTGCCACACCTGTACCAGGTATGGCAGTGTGGTAAAAAGCTTGCTTCCTAACCACATGGTTCTGAGTTCAGCCCCACTGGGTGGCACCTTGAACAAGTGTCTTCTATTATAGTCTCGGGCCAACCAAAGCCTTGTAAGTGCATTTAGTAGATAGAAACTGAATGAAGCCCATCATATATATATATATATATATATATATATATATATATACACACACACACACACACACACAGGATGCGGTGAAGAAACTGTTGTCTAAATTATGCAAAAACGAAAATAACACTAACATTTAATTTTAACAGATATTTTAACCAAAATTACATAAAGATATCTTGAAATACTAAAGAGTAAATTTATTCAATAAAATTGCCATTAGCTTCAACAACACCTTCCAGACGACTTCAGAATCTCCTGCAACTCTTCTGGACAGTCACCTTGTTTAAGTTGATTAGTGTGGCCATAATCCTTGCCTTCAGTTCATCTTTGGTGTTACAAGGAGTTTTGTTGGTCTCTTGCTCAACTTTACCCTACACATAATAATCAAGGGGGTTGCAGTCTGGGGAGTTAGGTCGCCAGATATTAGGGATGATGTGGTCACAAATTGCCTGACAGCTATGACTGGGCTTTCTGCTGGTGTGGCATGGTGCAGAGTCCTGTTGCCAGACATAGGGTCTTCCAGCAGCCACCTTCTTGACCCAGGGCAGCACTACCTCCACCATGCAGTTGATGTAGGCCTCTGTGTTGAGTCTGAGGCCATGTGGGAAGATGAATGGAGACATAACATTGCCATCACTAGTGATCACTTCAAACACCATGATGTTGACTGGATGTTTGATTTTTATCACTCTCAGTACATGTCCTCAGATTGCACTGTCCTCGGATTGAGACCCAAACACTCTGAAATGTTCGTATTGGAGCTTCTGGCGCAAATGCCAGGTAGTACTGCATGCCATTTAAAAATTTCTGGCAGAGTGAATTGTGTCATGGTGCTGTTTTTCTCACAGATGGTGTCCAGTTGATCCTATTATACTGTGTAGTCAACAAAATCAAAAACAAACAATGCGCATGCGCGAAATTAAAATATCAAATGGCCACAATTTACCCATCACACCCTGTATGTATGTATATGTTTGTGTGTGTTTGTCCACTCATCACCGCTTGACAACTGGTGTTGGTGTGTTTATGTCCCTATAACTTAGCGGTTCAGTAAAAGAGACTGATATAATAAGTACTAGGTTTAAGAAATAAGACCTGGGATCGGTTTGTTCAGCTAAAACCATTCAAGGTGGTGCTCCAGCATGGCCACAGTAAAAAATGACTGAAATAAGTAAAAGAATATTTAATATCATTACTGGAATAACCACAAAGTTTAATTTTGCAGTTAAAAGGTTAATACCTGTATCTATGAGCCAATAAAACCTCTATGTGGTTACTTGAACTACTAGAAATAGCAACCAAATCTCCCCAACTTGAATAAGTTGTCCTGGATATATATACAAAAAGACAAATTGGTCAATGATGAAGCAGACCTTTGGTTATAGACCTACTCAATGAAAGCTGACCTGGGGCTAAGCAATAACGAAATACAGATGGCCAAATTTGATACAGAATCAAACACCAAACCAAAAGATATTAGCTTAGTCCATCTATCTGTAAGTAGGTACCACAGCATGGTGTAATGCACTATACTGAGTTCATGACCAAGATACTTAATTGTCAATGGCTCAGTCTACATAGCTGTAAGCAGGTGCCACAATGTGATTATAATTTACTGAATTTAGTCCGTGACTTAACTCTCAACAGCCCAACGGTCTACCTAGCTGTAATTAGGTACCATAACGTGTTATAGTTAGTTCACTGTATTGAGTACATGATCAAGACACTTAACACTCAACAGCCTAGTTTACTTGGCTGTAAATAAGTGCTATGAGTATAAAAAGTACTGTGAAACAGATACGTGATTAGCTAATTTGTAAAGCTAAGTTCAAATCTTGTAGCGAAGAATAGAAAGTCTGTTGGATCTCACCAGTGGCATCTATATGTCTAAGAATTACCATAACAATACATGATCATGGTTTCTAGATTCCCAATCTTGATGTTACAAGACACTCTGTTAATTCCATTTCCCCATATGTTTAAGCCTCCCTTCTCACCACTCCTGATAAAACCTTTACATGGTTGCTCTACGTTCTAGAAATAGCCACCAACTATTTTGCAAATTCCCCTTTTAATACAAAGAAAGATGGACACATTGAATAATGTAGTCCTAGATATACCATGCTTGGATAAAAGACAGGGTGATCATGGTTGAAATGGCTGATCATATTTCTGTTGGTTCAAGGCTGACCTTGGATCAATCAACATCACAATCAACTATACATCATATTATGTGTGTGTGTGTGTGTGTGTGTGTTATACACCCACACTTGAAACCACTATGCAGTAACTTGATCAGCTGAAAATAGTTAAATTTTCCTAATATCACACCCTATCAAGGAAGGAAGATACAGGATACACCATTCCTGAAAGCCAGACAACATGGTCACAGCTGGAAAATATTTGGTCCCAAGTCTGCTGCATCATGGCTAACCCTGGGACTATACAACAACTTCTGCCAACCACTACATCATAACAGAGCTACCTATCCACCCCTCTAATTGAACTACCAAACCATTTCCAAATTCATATATTTGATACCCATCCAACATCTGCCTTACCTCGGTTTGCATTTCATCAAGGCCCCCTATATCATCTTCACAGATCATATATATATATCTGTCTCACACACTCAGTAGTTAGTGCATTCTCAGCAATCTGAACAACAGTAACAACAATAACACAAAGCTTGCTGGACAGAAGACCGTGGCTGGCTGATAGGAAGCAGTGTAGGGGTAATTTGAAACCAGTGGAAAAGATGTTAGACATTCTCACTAATCCACTGCCGTGGAAGAGGGAGGGATACACACAAGTCTTCTACCATGCGGGCCTTGTCATAACCATTCATCTTTTCATCTCCTTAAGGTTGTTTAAGTCTGATGATAATGAAAAGGATGACAAAGGTGAAAAAAAAGAAGAAAAAAGAAAGAAAAAATATGCTGAAAAGCTTTTTCCAAGCACAATTACACAGAAGTAAGGAAAGAAAAAAAAGAGAGAGAAACAGACAGAGAGGAAGAGAGAGAGAGATTAAAAAGCATGATTCACTTATTTTGATCATTTTGCCAGAAAATATCATTCCCTTGTTTCTTTTTTATTTTATTTTATTTTTTCCTCATGGTCAACAAAAAAAAAAAAAAAAAAAAAAAAAAAATCGACTTGACAAACCAAAATAAAAAAAATGAAAAAAAAAATAGTTAAATAACTAAACAAAACAACAAATAAACATATCAGGGTGAGGGTGAGGATAGGGGTAAGGTCAGAGAATGGAGAATTGAAAAATGCTAAAAGAAAATAAAAAGGAAAAAAAAAAGATGGAAACATTCTCGAATGATGATGGAAAGAGAATGAGAGAAAATAATTTGATGCTGGAGTGAGGAAAGAAAGAAAGTTTTGATTGAAACGATTTCGTTCCTGGTGTGCAACCAACTGTGCAATACCAGTGCAGAACCAGTGCACGGAACTGGTGTCAAAGAACAGCAACAGGATGGCAGGCGCAAGACTGGGTCATGCCAATAACTCTCTTCAGTGATGCTTACTTGATACTTTGCAGATTGTATGTGTGTGTGTGTGTGTGTGAGTGAAAGCGAGAGAGAGGAGAAAGAGAGGGGAGAGGAAGAGAGTTAGCGAGAGAGAGAGAGAGCTATGTTTGTTGTACGTGTTTGTGTGTGTGTGTTTTGTGCTTGCTTTATGTATGCTTATGTGCTTTATGAGTGTGTTGTGTATGTGTACTTTATGTGAGTGCTGCATTTGTGTGTGATGTGTGTGAGTGTGTTATGCATGTGCTCTATGTATGTGATGCATGTATAATGTACAATATTTTGTGTACTTTATGCATGTGCCGTGTGTGTGTTTTGTGTGTGTGAGTATGAATGTATTGTTAATATTTAGTGCGTGTGTGTTTTGTATGAGCTGCACATGATTTCATGAGTGTGTTTTGAATACCTCCAGAGTTTTATCAAAAGAAACGGTTTAAAAAAAAAAAAGAGTAAAAAAATAATACAAACAAAAAACAAACACGTCCCCCTTCCCAACATCATATGAGCAAAAGAAAGATAAATAAAAGTAAATGAACTCCCTAACTTTAGAGATCAGAGAATTTCTGTAAAATCAGAAAATATCACAGCTTTGATGTAGAGCAGCAGATAGATGTGAACTCCTTAAAAAATGGTTTCTAATCCCCAAGGAAGGTCTTCAAAATAAAAGTCAGGAAGAAATGTGAAAAATGATTGAATCTACAATATTGGTAAGATATAATCAGTTTGGAAAAAAAAGTCCCTAAAAAAAAAAGAAAAAAACAAAAAACATCCTTCCTCCCCAGAATGAATAATGTCTATTATATTAAACTGTTGTGCTTGTGTGTGTATGTGTGTGCATCCCTATCATTTAACGTAGGTCTTCCTTGCTACCATGAGCTGGATGGGCTGACAGGATTCAATGTACCAGAGGGCTGCATTGATACCCAGTGTCTGTTTTGGCATGGTTTTTATGGATGGATGCGCTTCCTAATGCCAACCACTTTACAGAGGGTACAGAGTGCTTGCTTTGTGGTACTAGCACTAATGAGATTGTTAAGTATCTTGCAAGACAAAGAAAAGACCCTTGATTGAGTGAGATGACTTAATGCCAGATAGTGAGAGGTTGAATTATGAGAGATGGACAGGCTATACAGGAAATACATGGCTATTCCATGGAGATATGTGGCTACTCTGTGTATGCATATGTATGCGATAATAATAGTTTAATTCCAATCTTAGGTCATGTATATATCAACAGGGTAAATATGCCATCTGATGTTACACGGACATAAACTTCCACTGCCACCACCATCAGTTTCAGTCTTGCACAGTTAAAACAAAGTTTGGCCAAAAGAAGAAAGAAAAACATGTTGTGGATGTAGTTTTTGATAAATTTTAGCTTCGAATGAATTAAGACATGATATACGATGAAAAGTATTTGGAAGTAGGAGGTCACCCTTTTTCTCCGTACTGAAATTTCTGCACCATATTTCTGCATATTTTCAGCAAAAATGTGCTGTTTGTAGGAGAGACTTTTTCTCTAAAACTGATGAACTATGTTTCAGTAGCATTCATTATGGTAATGCAGTGGCTTTTAGAACTGTATTGAAGCATCTATCAGCAAATGTTATAAGTACTGTATTTAGTTGATAGGTTCATTACAACAGCTAACATTTACAGTTCAAAATTCCTGGAAGTTTTTAATTATTTCGTTTAACATTTAAGTTACATTTGAAGGAATTTACAAATTTGGTTAACCCCTGTCAAGCCATGTTCCTGCTACAGTGGGAATAGCTTAAATGTCATCTCTGCTGGATTCCTACTAAAGCAGTCATGAACAACACATGTAGAAAAGGAAGACAAAATACTAAAAACAGACAACTGATCACATTGCAGCCTTGTAGTTAAGTGTGTTTATGACTTGTTAATGGTGTCCCCCATAGATGTTGTTTACTTTTGTTTTTAATAATAAAAAAAAAAAAAAAAAAAA
>NC_068984.1:122873719-122891555 GCF_001194135.2 Octopus bimaculoides | reverse complement strand
TCTTGTAAACGAGCAAGGCCTAGACGCTTTGCAGTTGAGGAAATTATTTATGATATTTATTCTTGGGACAGAGAGTTTACACTTATGCCGGCAATGAGAGTGATTCAGACAATCAAATTGCTGAAAGTGATGAGGAAAATAGTGATTTGGGTGAACAAATACAGTAGTTGTGAGAGAGGCACATTATTATTTTCCTGAATTTTTTTTTTTTTGTGATTCTGTCTATTAGTTTGCCTGTAATTGTTACTCTTCAGCTGTATATGCAACTATTTTTTTTTTTTACTCAGGAGCCCAGGTGGAAGGTAAAGTTAGACGCAGGGGCCCAGGTCTGAGAGGGTTAATATATTATTCAGTTAGCTACTCTATTTAGTCACAGCATAACAGACTGAAGATCAAAGGAAAGGATTTCAACAGAAATCGCTTTTTTTCAATTACTGTAACACACATACTAGTCCTTTCTTGCTAGGCAGATGATTTTTTTTTACTCCATCCATTCAAAGGAAGTTTCCAGGTTATAATAACACAATTTGAGACAGACCCCAGATATAAGTAACCTAAGACTTATGCTTAGTCTTGTAGGTCATCTAGAGTTTACTTGATTACTCTATTTTAACACTCAGTCAAAGTACACTGGGGGTACTCAACAACAATAATCACAGCACTAATATTACTTACAGTGGACATTCCAATATTATAAACTGCTGAAATAAAGATACTGACAACTGCATAACCATTGTAAAATATAGATACTTTTACAAGCCAGTAAGAGAGCTTCTAGTGTAGTTACTCAATAAAAGTGGCCAAATTACTTTTAATTCCCAACCATTTTTCAACTGGAGACACTATAAAGTGATGGTTTGTGGCCAACTTAATGTGGCAGTCCCAGGAAAGGGAAAAATGCTACTGCCTTTTTTTTCCCCTTTTCCTGGGACTGCTACATTAAGTTGGCAACAAACCATCACTTTATCGTGCTGCTGCTGTATAAGTTTCTCTGAGAGATTTAGAAATGTAATATTTCTAATGGAGACATTATGTTTTACTTTATATCTTAGAACAACATGCTCCACAATAGCAAAGAAATGATCAAAGAAAGAAACAGTGATCAAATGCATGTATTTCCTTCTCAACCCAAAATATCCCCTTTTCTTGTGACATAATCTTGATAAAAGTCTGAAGGGAACTTCTCAAATGAATGAAGAAACTTGTGTCATGATTAAACAGCAAATGGCAACAAGATCTCTTTCAAATCATATTCTACTGATTTAAAAAAAAGGAAGATGGAATAGTCCCAGTTGGAATGCCCTTTGACTATAAGTCTACTGTTCTGGGGAGGCATATCCCTGTTATGTATATATTTGTAACCTTACATATGCTGATGAAGACTATCAGTAGCTCACATACTCTTCTGACTGTTTTCAGTTACTAACAAAATACGTTCTATGATTAGCTATCCCTGTGCTGTTAATCCTTTTGATAATGACCCACCCAAGACTACTCCTGGTTCTAAGATACAAACTCTCTGTTTAATGTTAATTAAAACCTTCCTTCAAAATTTCATGTAAATTTATTTTCTAAACATCAGCTCAATAGATACTTGACCAAAGTCTTTATTATTTTCAAAGTAAATTGAAAACAAAGGCAGTATATTTCAACAGAAATATGATAACAAAATGGTTAAGTCTACTTATGCAGGTCTGACCAGAGTTTCCAAAGATTTGCTAAAATGATAACTGTGTTGGAAAAAAAAAAAAAAAAAAAAAAATCTATAAACTAGTGAGCTATTCCATTAAAAATTCTAGCATTAATTTTTTTCCCACAAAAGCTGTATACAATTAGGTAAGTTTGAGATTTCTAATTCCTATAAATTCCTCACACCAATAATTTCACACACACACACACACACACACGCTGCTTTCAAGCTATTTCTATGCTCTGAATGGCAACAGAGAAGCAAAAGAGTTTAGCAAACAGTGAAGTAGGTTAGAGATCATATCTTTCTCATAACACTACGAAAGTGAATAGTACATAGGACCCACAGAATGTATCAAAATAATATCTATGTTACTGGCATTGATAAAGTATCTAAAAACCTACAAGGTATAATGATTCTGAAGGTAGCTTTGACTTCAGACTTCAAACATCTGCAACATTTCACACACATATATATATACTTTATCAAAAAGTAGCAGAAATATCACAAAAAACTGTTACTCAGAGTTTCATGTTCTTGTTCATCGGACAGTTTTGTTTAGAAAAAACTGTCCGATGAACAGGAACGCGAAACTGAGTAACAGTTTTTGTGATATTTCTGCTGCTTTTTAATAAAGCATATTACTCTACTTCTGGTATTCGAGTACTATTTTTTCCACGTTGTTTCGCATTCATGTACTTACTCTGATGTGTGTGTGTGTGTATGTATATATATATATATTATAGGTGCAGATGTGGCTGTGTGGTAAACAGTTTGCTTCCCAGCCACATACTTCTGGGTTCAGTTGCATTGCATAGGACCTTGGGCAATTGTCTTCTTTTATAACCTCAGGTCAACTAAAGCATTGAGAGTGGTTTTGGCAGAGGGAAACTGAAAGAAACCCATTGTGTGTTTGTTCCTCACCACTGCTCAACAACCAGTGTTGGTTTGCATACATCCCCATAACTTAGCAGTTTGGCAAAAGGGACTGCTAGAATAAGTGTCATGCTTTAAATAATTAGTACTGGTGGTGGTAGGGAGTTCTTTTAACAAAAACCCTTTAAAGGCAATACCTCAGCATGGCTTCAGTTCAATGAATGAAACTAGTAAGATACAAAGGATATAAGTCAACAACTCTGAGACACATTCAATGCCACATTTCACCTAGATTTTGTTTAATGGTTGAATTATTTGGGTTACCCTCTCCAAGAAATAATTTCAGTTACAAAAATCAGTAAAAAGTAATGTAGAAAATAAGGAAAAAAAAAATACAAAGTATACTATCCACCCAAGTTTTGGTTATTGAACTTACTGTCATAAATATATTACGTTAGTTTATAACATTAAGAGACTGAGCTGGCAGAAAATGGTTCAAGATTTTATGTTAGCTTTAAAAGATAAATGTTTAGCTTATAGTAGTGTATAGCTATAACAGGGGCTGTTGCCTGCACAAAGCTAGTTAGATAGGCTGTATTTTTGTAGAGGCAGCAATTAACTTCTTATATAGGCAATAAGCACACTTACGCACCGCAGTTAATAGACACAACAAGCCTGTTGCAGAATATACTATTTCTTTGGAAAACGGTAATTGTTTAAGAGTGGGGCCATGCAGATAAAAACTGGTCAACTTGCATGTTGAAGCCAAAATAACAAAAACAAATAATGATGATGATGATAATAATAAATAAATAAATAAAATAAATAAATAATAAATAAATGATTGAAGGAAAATAAGTGAAATGGTGATCATTTTCATGCAGGTAGCTGTAGAGATCCATGCGGAGGCAGACCAGGTATACGAGCACTTACGCATTTGGAGAGTTTGTCCTTCGTAATAAGGCAAATAGACATGTTGCTCTGACAAGGGCTTTCCAAACACAGGTGATTGAGGCATGAGATCGTCCCCTAAGGCAGCATTAAAGAGAAACATCTGAGGTGGTACAATACTAAATTGTAGGGGTGCAACGAGCGTCGGTTAAGGGCTGTGTGTAGGGGGCTGACAAGAGATATGCTGCAAACTGAGAGGGTTACCGTCTCATGACTAAAAAGGCAATTGTTTCCCTTGCCAGCTGAGCAAAACAAGTGAACAGGGATGTAGACTCCACCCTGCTACCATTAGCGATACAGCTCCAGTTTAGCCAGAGGTGATCATGAGAATGCATGTTCTATGCAATCTAGACTATACACCTACATATAATAGAAGCTATTCTTTCTACATAAGCACTACAGATACTTTGAAACTATTTTAGCAATCTATAAGCATGGGGAACATATACGATAAAATTAAGGGATAGTTTGTTCCCAAATGGAAAAGGTTTATGAGGTAATAAATATTTCCTACATCCTTCAGGAAATAAACTAAGTGAGTTTGAATGGCATTTAAAGGGGTTTTGGATTTTAAGAAAATGAATAATTACTAGAATTTAAGAGATTAGTTCGATTATGGTTGTATTATTTTTTTAATTTTTAAGAGAAGGATGAGACAGAAGGAAGTAGCTCAGTTTTATATTAGTTAAATCTGTAGTATTTTGGTGAACTCTAATTTGTTATTCATGGATACAGAAGATCAATCAGAGAGAAATTTAGATCCAGCACCAGATAGGCATTCAGCCAAATAGTTCAAGAAATTTAGGAAGAGGTGTATGTTAAAAGAGGAGAGTGTATATGGATGTATACACTGCATGAACCATGATGTGTTTGTGATATTTACCAACAATGGTCACAAACTGAGGAACAGATATAGCTTTGATGTCTTCTCTTAACCATGTGAAAATTTAATTAAAAAAATAAGAAAAGAAATCTTCAAATGACAAATGAATTGGCTGCATTAACATAAGACATCAATGTTGAACCTAAAAATCAAACATTTTCTCATTAGTTTTATACATGTAAAACAAAAAAAAAGTAAACAAAAACACCTGTAAATAGACATGATATTAAAACAGTTGAGTTTTATGTTATCAGATGTACAGTTTGTTGTTATATTTACTGATCAAATTATTAACTTTCCATATTTTATTTCTGAGTTACTATCTATGTCATTCCAAACAGTATACTTTATACCACCATTTTCCTGTAGCATAAGGTCTGTGATTGAAGCTTTATTTGTAGCCAGTTAAAATACTAGAAATAGCAGTTAAATCTATTTAAAATTACAGCCCACTGTCTTTAAAAAAAAAAAGGTAAAAAAGGCCCTAGATATATTGGCTGAAGTAATAAAAGGCAGAATGGTCACACTTGAATGCTCTTGTTCATAGGCCAACTTATTAGGGATGGCCAGAGACAACAAGATCTCAATGATATAGGACATGTTTGAAAATGATACAGCTACCAGTTAGTTCCACCAGTCAGTTTACAGCCAAGAACTCCTGCAGAATCAAGTCTGATTCAGCAAAGTATCTTGGAAACCATTTAAACTACTTAAACTTTACCAGAGTCACCCATATCTGACTTACCCATTCAACCTGCCAGGATTGACGGAATAAGTACAAGTCAAGTACAAAGGTTGATTCAATTCGCTACATTCAATTTCTCTCTCCAAATATGGGACTTTGGGCTTGAAGACCTCAGTGATATAGCACATACTGGAAGAATGTTTAGAGGCAATAGAGCTATCAGTTAGTACCACTGACCAGCTTACAGCCAAAGTGTCCTGATCTTCAATAAAGTTGCCTTCATGGACAGTTTTAGACAGGACACAAGAGAAGTTAAAAACAAGGTTTACTTTATGACTCAGTAATGTCCATATATCCATTTGATTTATATAAATTTGTCATTTAAAGAAATCTATGTTCATATAAATGAAGTAAAAGCTAAACTTAGCTCTGCTTCTGTTTCACATTCAACACATTGTCAGTTGACTAGAAAAAGTTCTCAAACAATTTGTAGCTGTCACTGTGGGACAAAAGATAGCAGGACCAAGAGAGAGGAGAATGACACTGAAAAAACATCCAGCCTGTAGCCAACAGGGTAGGTAAAACTGAAAACTACTGAACGTGGAAGAATTTTTTCTTCTAATTTAATCAAAAGCAGTACTAATGACCTTTGCAGGACTAATAGATTGGTGATAGAAAGGGAAGTGGAGACTGAATATAGGGCTACTATCAACTACTACAATCTTTGTAAAAAGCTCAAATCGAAGTGAGTGGTCACAGATGAATCTTCAAGCAAATAGGTCAGATTTCAAAGGAGTTACTCAGGGGATTGGGCCCAAGCTTTCACAAAAGAACTAACTACTTCCACCCATGCACGTTAACTATCATTGTAACATTACATAAGGGAAAGTGCAGCAGGAAGTAGAGCATCAACACACTCTGACTAGGTGCCTGGTATCAATACCTGCAGCAGAATGCACTTTAGCAAACAGTACCCTTGAGCAACATGGTGATGTTTAACTGAAAACCCTTGGGTGATGGATTGAATCCACATTAGACCTATCACCCAAGGGCTCTGGTTAAGAAGAAATTTGTTTGGAATTTGAAGGTTACCAAAATACTTAATCTTGGAGTTTTTTTTTTTTGTAAATCTATTTTCAAATTTCTGACATTGCAGAAGGTTTATACAACAACAATAAATACACATGAAAATTATTTAAAAAAAAAAAAAAGATAAGAAATACAAAATAATGGTCAATTTGATATCTCCATTTATATTCTCATATTTTTATTTTGTCTGTACCTTTTTTTTATATCTTGAAAGAAAAAAAAAATGAAAATATTGAGAATAACTGAAGCATTAATTTAAATACTGGACATTTATATCATGTAGGCTAAGGAGGATAAAGAAAAAACAAAGAAATACAATAATTCTAATCTGAGCATGATGTGATTAACTGAATACTTAATGGAATAGCTGAATAGTCACAAACTATTCTTAGGAACATTCTAAATCACAAACCATTCACAGAAACAGGCTAACAGTCACAAGACATTCATAGTAACCAATCACAGAAAAAATCTCAATTTGGCAATATAATTGCTCTTCAAGAAGTTATGCACTGGCCCTAAATCTCCCACAAAGAGCTCAGTGATGGCTTACCATCTTTCAAATAATGGTGACAAAAAAAAAAAAAAAAAAAAAGGTTACTATCCACAAGACAGTTTAGCAAGCCTTTTCACAAGAACAACACAAACAACCTAACAATTATAAATATATACATATATGTATTATGCATACATGCATAATAAACATCCAACAGAATATATATATATATATATAAAAGCCGTACTCTGTGCAGACTTTTACACTAACTCCTGCAGAGGGCGAATTCAACCTGCTGTCCAAAACTAAAGGGAGCTAAATAACATGACTAATATATGTCTATAACGACTATATGCCCTGGTGGTGTGTGATCAGAGGTTAAGGACAGATGAGAGTTAATTCTGCAATGCAATCATTCTATTGTTCCAGTCCCAAGTTGAATTCCAACTGTTGGCCAGTTTGTCCCAAAGTTCTTATCTCAACATAAAATGAATGAAGTAAATGTCATTTATCTCACCCTTGATCTCTGATGTCATCTGACAAAAATACCAACCAAGATGGCATGAATCAACCAAGCTTTACTGGCTAGAAATAGTAACCCAAATGCTTTTAAATCAGAGCCTAATGCTGGATGTTCAAGAACAAGATGAAGGGCAGATTTTTTTAATCCTGGAATCACCCTGATTCCAAAAAGGTATAATATGTCTATGTAGAGCAAATGTAGGCTGAGATACAGGAGTCCCAGATAGACAGATAGACAGACAGAATTTTGCTCTTATTATTATAGATGTAAATATATAGGAAAGACAAGCTGTGTTTAACATACCTTCATCTTCTGAGTCTGATAACATTGTCTCAGTCATGGTTTCTGGGGCAACTACTTTATACTTGTCTTCAATCGCAGGTAGTGTTTCCGTCACCTCGGTCAGATTTTTCAGCGTATCAACCACCGAAATATAGCCCAAACGCTGTGCAATTGATAGTGCTGTTTGGCCAGTCTGAAAATATGGGTTAATGTTTTGAATGAATTAAAGGGGTGAAAAAGCAAAAAAAAAAAAAAAAAACTGCAACAAAAACTTCTATCAATTAAATCAATTTTTGGGTGTACTTTGGTGATATGTGTTCAGCAATAAAAAAATCATGTGCATGTGTATGCATGGGTGTGTAACTGAATGTATGAATGTGTGTGTGTATGTGTATTTGTGAGACTGTGTGTGAGTGTGCAAGCATGTCTGTGAGACTATGGCTGTATATAACACCAAGTCAAGTGAGAGCTATAAATGTAGCAATGTAATTAAAAAAAATGGAGTGACATGAAGACAAGGGTGGAGAAGGACAAGAAAATTCAAATGGCAAAAAAAGAAGAGCAGAGGAGATGAGACAAGGGTGGAGGGGAAGGCAAAAAGAGAAAGGCAGAGAGGGAGAGAGAAGGGGAGTAGAGTGGACAAGACAAGGCAAGTTGAGTGAACAAGAAAAGTGGAGTAGACACGAAAAGACTGGAGTGGGTGACAGAAGTGTTGAGTGGATGAGAGGGGAGAGACCAACAGCAGAAGAGTGTGATGGCAATATTGGAGTAGTGAGTTCAAGATTAAAGAGTGGATGGGTAACCAAGATAGGAGTGTGGGTACAAGAGTGGGGAATTATCATATAAGGAGGAAAAGGTAGAGGAGGAGGCATAAGTGACATGAGGAGGGCACAATAAGATAGAGAACTGATTTTATTATAGCCATAAAGGCTACAATAAGGTAGAGAACAACAACTGTTATGTAAGGCACATGCAACAGGTGGAATGAAATGACTTGGGGGTAGCTGTTTGTATGCAGATGATTTGGTACGGCTGATTGAATATTCAACCCATTTTGGCAACAGTATTTTTTTGGTGCTGGAGGGGAGGGGAGGGAGAGAGAGAGAGAGAGTGTGTGTGTGTGTGAGAGATGATTTATTAATTGAACACGAGTGACAAATATTTTCCCTCTCCTCATATACATAAAGAGAAATAATATTTTTATCAATAATTAGCAGAAGCAACAGAGTGACTCAAGGTCCAAGAGTTTTGTGTGTTGGCACTTACCAAACTCTTCGACCTTGAGTCACTCTGTTATTTCTGCTAAATATTAATAAAAACATACATATACTCATATTTCGAGTTCCATTTTTCCTGTTTGCATCAACATACCTGTTAAGAAAAATATACTCACAAACACACACATGCACAGAGGGAGAGCAAGAGAGGAGAAGAGAGGCAAGAGGAGAGAGGGGAGAGAGAGAGAGAGAGAGAGAGAGAATGAGAGAAACATTAAAACATCTGATGTCAAGTAAGTCAGCATTCAAACACCTATCCTACAACAGTGTGGCAACAGTGATGTAAAGACGGTACAACAAACAAGATATACTTACATTAGTTACAGCATTGGGAGATGCTTTGTTCTTGAGAAGTAAATTGATAACCATCACATGGCCTTGCTGAGCCGCTTGGTGAAGTGGTGTGTAACCCAACTGGAAGAACAAGAAACAAGGTGTAAGATAACTTTGCATTGACTTTAAATAAACAAATCTTTATAGTGTTGCATGGGCGGAGGTCAACCGTTTGACCTTACTATAATAAACTAATTAGACTGTTGATGATTGGAGACTGAAAAATGGTGCAATGGTGAAGATATAACCCAGCTTGTGGAAGAAACTATTGATAGACATTGAATGGTATACAGTGTCAAGTTAGTGATAGCAAGCTGGTGATGGAATTACCTTTTGTTCTTAACCTCATTTCTTCCCACTATATAAAACGTATTGAGAAGTCTTGTTTTACTAAACAGAATCAACACTGCTTGAGCAGACCCTGTGTATGGAATACCTACAGTGGTACTTCATTCTCACCATGTATGACTCTTCAGGTGAGAAAAAAAAAGATTCTTTTGTCAACGGAAAGATTGCCCATGCAACATGCTCTGTGTGACAACCAAGTGGGTTATTAGCTTCAATTGAATAAAGAACCTTTACTTCATGTATTGAGTCTTAGTTTTCCATCTGTCTACACACACACACAGCTATCTTCATCTTTTCAGACAGAATTAACTCTTCTGCTACAGATATGTCTTCCCTGCCTGACCATTTTTCAGATGGTGGGGACTAGTTTAAAGGAAGTGACTACTGCAACGAGGCTTTCTAGTCAGCTTTACCAATTCCTGTAACATGTGTCACAATGGCATGTTAAGGAAATAAACATCAACAGAATACCTGGAGTGCATCTGCAAAGTTAGACTGACTATTACTCTTCATTGTGGCAGTTCCTACACACACACACACACAAACTTATACTCTGGCATTATTGATTTGTAGACTTCTAACAATTATAACAATTTACCAATTTCATTTCTTAATCTTCAATTAAAGAAACAAACAGAAAAACAAAACCATACTGACAATAGATTGTAACATTCAAAATATAGAGCATTTGTGACACTATATATAACTTTTGAAAGTATGTTATATATATATATATAAGTTGATTACACTATTTAACTTCAGTTATCATCCTCTGTATCACATACAATAAGAGTATGAAATAGGAAGATGCGAGAAAGTGTGTGTGCATATGTGTTTGTGTGTATTTAGAGATTGTTCACATACAAAACCAGAAATTTTGAATTACATAAGTTGAGAGAAAAAAAAGTTAAGTAAATTAACAACTGAAATGTTTCAAAATAACAAGGGCTCAAACAGTTGTTCAAATTGCTCTCTGCTAGGTTAGGTCAGATTAAACTGACTTCAGTAACCAATCATTTGTAAAACAAATATGAAATATCAAGAGATACAAAATGTGAAGAAAAAAAAACAAAACAAAAAAAAACACATCAACAAGAATATGTATAATTTAAAATTAGATAAAATTTCAATAAAACCAAAAGACAAATAATTAAAAAATTTCAATGAAATGAAAATAATTTTAAAATCGTTTACACCTGGCAGATTATTTTCGTATTTATATAAAGCTTATATACTGGCAGTACTTCACTAAATTTAAAGCTAGTAAAAACATGAAAGTCAGTCAAAACAGATTGCATTAAATAGGTGTGAGTTGTTGTCACATGGAAACACTATCTGAAGATGAAGATACACTTTTCTGGAATATTCCTAGAAATATCTAAGATGAAATAAAAATTATGTACAATTTGATATTTCATTATCTCTGTTATCTTATTTGAAGTTTACGCATGTCCCACTTTTCTCGTTCTCTCTCTGCATCCCAACCTATTCTGTTATCTCTCCTCGGCTAATTTATCTACCACTTTTGCTATAACATATTAAAATTATCTTTCCATCCAAGATGAGTTCCAGAAATATCCAGATTACAGGGTAGTTTATTTAGTTACTTTGTAAGCGGATAGTAGAAAAAGAGTTAAAGTGTGTACCAACCCAAGTCTCACAGTACTTGGGGTTTAGAGATGGTATGGATCCAAAACAGAGATATAGGTATATAAGCGATACAAATAATTCTGTAATGAGTTCATGAGAAATTAACAATGTTGAAAAGTTTCTTACAAGTAGTTAACCATTTACTGAATAATTTTAAGTCTATGATTTATGAGAATTCAGGTGAGTTGTGTGTGCTTCAGGGATACAATTCAAATGTTATGCAATATCTTAATCAAGTGTTTTACATTTTTGATTTTTTGATCCATGTTGAAAGAATCAATTGAATAAGTACCAGTAATATACCCAGGATGATACTATCCTACTTTTTACAGAAATGACATCATATATCATATCTATAGTAATACTACTATATTATACTGACAAATACATATTTATCTGAAAACAAATTTACTAACACTACTATGTCTCTTTTAATACCAATCCATCAAGCTGCCCCTGGTTGTATGATACAAATCTCTGGTTTCAAAGTAATTTAAGTTAAAATCATCCACCAAAATTTCAGGTTATGTTCCAAAGACCAGTTTAATAATGACAGTTATTTGAGTAAATTTTTTATTATTTTTAAAATTCATAGAAACAAAGTTAAATATAATGACATGTACACATTATCTGAAGACAAATTTACTATAATTTTTACTAAACTATGTCGGCTTCAACATTATTAAGCATACAAATAATATATATTAGATGTATTAATCCTTTCATGGCTTATATTTCCCTCCCAAAATACTATACTACCAATATGTTTAAATTAATTTTCTACAATAGGGGTGGGTACTTCTTCTCTAGGAAAACATTTCAGTCACACATTCAAATTTGAAATCATTCATTGAAAGTCTCTAGGAAAAAAGAAAAAAAGACTGTTTAAATTTAAGTGGTAATTTAATAAGCTGAGCTGCATATCTTTGAACTTCTATAATATATAATCATATCAAGTTGGTGTTTGCAATACTACAGAAAAGTTTCTTATTTAAAAATCAAATTTATCAACTGAAGTCTGTTATTTCAGCAATAACAACAATTTAGGCACAAGGTCAGTGCCCTTGGGATGGTGGTTACTTGATTACATAGGTCGTGGTACTTTACTGGTACATCATTTTAAAGAAAGATGAAAAGGTAAAGTTGACTGTGACAATTTGAACTCAAAGAGCTAGAAATACCTGAAGGTATTTTGGTGAAGCGCTGCCGTTTCTTCTGTCATTTAGCTCTGACCAGCTTGACCAATTCATTAACTTATTATCATTGACCACTACACTAATCCAATACAATATTATCTAGTGTCTAATGTTGGTCACTTCATTAGTTTAATACTGACCAAATGACAATTAGAGAAAAAATATTTCTCTTTGGCAGCTTGGAGGACATCATTTTTTGTTTGTGTTTGTCTGTGTGTGTGCACCGAGTGTAAGCAAAGACATGCATGTTTTTAAAAGTTATTTAACAAAAATAAACAAAATATGAAATAATGAAACTGTCAAAATAACAATAAAAATGAAAATTAAATAATTAACAAATTATAGTTTCTAACATAACTGTTTCTAATAAGACTTTTGAGAGAAGGGGAGTTAGTCAATTACATTGACCCCAGTATTTGACTGGTACTTTATTTTATCAACCTTGAAGTGGCTAACCTTGGCTGGATTTCAACTTGGAACAATAAAGAGTTGTAACTAAATATTATAAATGTATTTTGTCTGACAATTTAACAATTCTGCCAAATAGCAACAACAACAACAACAACAATAATAATAATAATAAACAACAATAATAATAATAGTAATAATAATAAACAATAATAATTAACAATATCACTCAGCTAAGAGCTGAGGAAAAAATAAATAAATAAATAAAAATAAAAGTAACAAGATATAAAAAAATATAAGCTCATTGCTGGAGCTGAAGCTAGATAGAGGCTCAGAAAGGATGATGAAGCAAACAAGAGCAGACAACTGCTCTAGACTGATGACATAGCAACTAGGAAATCCTTTTTCATTTATGAAAATATATGAAACTCAAGTTTGTGTCTGGTTTGAAGGAGGATTTTATTTCAACAGGTCATCTACTCATCGTAACCTCTCTTAATATCTCTTGCAGTAGAAATTAAAAAAAAAAAGACAAATAAACACTTTCATATGAAAGCAAGGCTATGAAAACAGGAGTTACTGGGAATAGAAAATAAGAACGGTTTCAATAACATTTTTGCAGAGTTCATAAAAATGTTCAGTGTAGCAAATTTTGCCAGTTTAGTTTAAATATATTAAGTGTTCTAGTGGTGGGAGTAGTGAGCGAATTTAGGTCTCATATATTCCTTACAAGAAACCCTATACACATAGCAACAATTTCAGTCTAAATTTGGAGCTTATAGTGTCTACTATAAAGTTTTATTAAAATCTCAGCAACCACTCTATTAACATCATCATCAGTTTTAATATCTACTTTTCCATTCTTGCATGGGTCAGATGAAGTTTGTTGAGGTAGATTTTCTATGGATGGATGTCCTTCCTATCACCAACTCTTACTGGTTTCAAAGCAAGGTAATATTTCCTGTTCTATTGAATGATGAACTATGAAAACAGGCTCTTGTGGAGAACTGTAAACAAATGACATCAGTTTAGAACGAAGAGTGACCTTTGATTGCAATATACATGTTGGTGCAATGTAAAAAAAAAAGCACCCAGTCCACTCTGTAAAGTGGTTGGCGTTAGGCAGGACATCTAGTCATGAAAACCATGCCAAAACAGTGGCGCTTGGTGCAGTCCTCTGGCTTGCCAGCTCCTATCAAACCATCTAAACCATGCCAGCATGGATGATGAATGCTAAATGATGAATGATGATTCCCATGTGAAGACAAGGGGAATATACACTTACTCACGTACAGACACACACACACACACACACACACACACACACACATTAGGCTTCTTCCAGTTTCCATTCATCAAATTACACTCACAATCTGGTCAATCTGTGGTCATAGTAGAAGACACCAGTGGACAGCTTCAACACACTAGGAATGAGCCTGGAACCATGTGGCCTTAAGGAAAACTTCTTAACTAAACACATACACACATACGTAATATACTCTTACAAACAGGAACACTCCAAGAGTTAAAGGTTTAATTAGAAGAACTTCAAGGAATGTAAGATTTCTAAAAACTAAATTGTTTTTATGGAGATGTAGAAATACAAATAATAGCGGTAAAAGTATTTACAGAAGAGATGGATATAATAAATGTTAGGGACCTATAGTTGGAATGATGAGCTGCTGTTTCTAATATTACTCTTAAGGATAAGATGGTGAACTGGCAGAATTGTTAGTATGCCAGGTAAAATGCTTCGTGGCATTTCATCCATCTTTACGTTCTGAGTTAATATCCTGTCATGGTCAGTTAACTTTGCCTTTCATCCTACTCAGGGTTAATAAAATAAGTAACAGATGAGCACTTGAGTTGAAAAAAATCAATTTCCCCCTCCCCCAAATTGCTGGCCTTGTGCCAAAATTTAAAACCCATTATTACTATTAACCCTTCCCCACCACACACATTATAGCTTGTCCTTGTGATAGCTCCTATGGCTAATAAAAGAAATCATTTATTATTATTATTATTATTATTATTATTATTATTATTATCTGCTGAGGCTAAGTTTGGACCTTAGAGCTCAACTATTCCTTTCATGCTTCCAAAGTTTTATACAATCAGTACCAGTAAAATATTCATGTCAGTCGAACTGACAGTACAACCCTAATCAAATTCATGCCCTTGTGTCCATACTATAAATTATTATTTTTTATTGTCAGCAGAATTATTAGAAGACCACACAGAATTACTTACATTGTGAGTTCAAATCTCACCAAGGTCAACTAAGCCTTTCATCCCTTGAGGGTTGATGAACTGAAGTACCAGTCTAGTACTGAGGTTGATGGTATCAAGTAACCCTCCCTACTTATTTCCACCGTGCTTCCCTACCAAAAGGCAAGAACACCACAATTTCTTTTCTCCCCTTTCCATAAGGTGGTGGTGTCAGTGAAATGAATGATGATGGTGGTGGTGGCAGTGTCAATGATGAAGTTAGCAATTTTAAAACATGAAACAAATGGGCAACTCTTTTAAAATAACCTATAATAACCATACAAGGCAAACTGGATATAACTAAATGATTTCTGAACCCAGACCAGATGTTAGGGGACACTGCCTATGATACACAAGGTCAAATCATTCACACTTCATATAAATATATATATGTTGGTGTTTAACCCCATGTCAGCCAAGTCTAGTAGATCTATGACCAAAAGCATTCTAGCCATGCCCATCCAATCTTTTTTTTTTCCAAGCATTGCATACTATACCCAGCCTACATTACCAATGAGTGACTATAGGGTTAGGTTTGAGGGAAGACTTGACTGCTATTTCTAGAGAGGTTGAACGACTTTGTAGACTCACTTTTCTTGGTCTGACTATATATAGTTAAGGCCCCTTTGAGAAGGAGTGAGAAATGTATGGTTATGATGATGGAAGTTATTATTTTAAGAAAGAATTATATGAATCAATTATTTTTTAGGATAGAGGCCCTCAGGAAAGAAGTATCTATAAAGTAAGCCAAAAGAGAACAGAAAACTACAAGCATAAAACTAATTGTTTTTCACACAAGCTGAAGGCCAAGGTCACCATTAGTAGTGTGACAGTGAACAGGATTGGTTGAATTAATGGGAGTTTATGTTTGATATTTATCCCCTGGAGGGACAACATGCATAGCTTTTACCCCAGCAGGTTTTAAAATTAACAAGACAAGGAGGAGAAGGAAATCAAAACAGCAAAAGGCATTTAGCCTGGCACATTGCCATTTCTGCCAATTTTTATCACTTTAATAATAATCCTTTCTATTATAGGCACAAGGCGTGAAATTTTGTTGGAAGGTGCCAGTCAATTACATCGACCCCAGTGCTCAACTGGTACTTATTTACTGACCCTGAAAAAATGAAAGGCAAAGTTGATCGCAGTGGAATTTAAACTCAAACTCAGAACATAAAGACGGACGAAATGCTGCTGTTAATGATGATGATAATTATAATAATCTTTCTCTGATATTAGGACAAGGTCATACATTTGGAAAGGCATAGTTGTCAATTGTTTTGGCTCCAGTACTTGATTGGATTCCAGAGGGAATGAAAGGTAAAATGAACAGGCAATGGGATGGGACTTGAACTCAAAACAAAAGGATGTAACTAAATACTGTAAGTCCATTTTCCTCCCTTATTATATTACTGTGTTATAAATAGTTATAAACTTTGGACATATTATTGGTATTGATTTATCCACTCCAGAGAGGTGACAAGCAAAGTTGACACTTGCTGGATATGAACTGTGATGATGATAATGGTTTTCATTTAGGTCTGTCATTTTGAATTGAAACCATCAATCCCAGTACATGACTGGTACATTATGGTATTGAGTAAAGAGAGAAAGCAAAGTTGATGCTGGTGGGAGTTGGATTCAGAATATAAAGAGCCAGAACAAACACCACTAAGTTTTTGTTATGCTCTAATGATTCTGCTAGTTCTTGACTGATACTTATTTTATCAACCCCAAAAGGATGAAAGAAAAAGTTGACCTCAGCAGAATTTGAACTCAGAATGTAGAGACAGATGAAATGCTGCTAATCATTATGTCTGGTGTGCTAACACTACTACCAGCTCACCACTTAATCATCATCATCATTTAACGTCCCTTTTTCCATGCTGGCATGAGTTAGACAGCTTGCTCAAACTTTGGCACAAGGCCAGTAATTCTGAGGGGAGGGGGAAAGTTGCAGTACTTGGCTGGTACTTTATTTTATCAACCATGTAAAGATGAATGACAAAGTTGATCTTGGAGCTGAAAGAAATAATGCTAAAAATCTTGTTTGATATGCTCACAGCCTAGGCATAATATTGACAAATAATAATAATAATACTAGAAGTAATTTCTAACTTAGACAAAAAAAAAAACGACAGAATTTTGGGGTAGGTGTATATTAAAATAAATTGATCCAATTACTTAAAAATAAAAATTTGTTCACATGCAGTCATAAGTGGAGTAAAGTGCCAAGAGTAACAATGAAATATAATATCTGAACATAGCAATGATGATGATGTAATAAAAAACGATTTTAAATACCCTCCTTTATCAACAATCAAATTCTTTACCACATTTAAAAAAATATATATTCTAATTAATTTTAGAAAAAAACCAACATGACCATATGTGTGTAGGTGTGAGTATGTCTGTATAGGGAACAATATTGCGAGACCTAACACACCATCCAGTTTAATGCTACCATTCTGTTACAAGCATCTGAACAAGAACTTGGGCCCCCCTACCTAGCTGTGCTTTCCCTGTAGATATTAACTTGCAGATTTTGAGACCGATCATTGACTGCATCGGTCTCACCAACAAGGGAGGGTCTGCAGTGATTTATATGGGGGCATTGTTCTTATTCCCCTGACCAAATTACAGATTTAAAAAAAAAAAAAAAAAAAAAAAAAAAAGAAAGTAAAATCAGTTTCCATACTCAGTTAAAAAATGGTAATTTAAATAAAAAAAATAGAGGGAGAGAGGGTATGGGTACATTTGATAGTGGTGGTGGTGGTGATGATAGTAGTGGGCAAGGATGGTGGTGATTTGGATTGTAACTGGAATTTCATAAAAGAAGCAACCTTAGAAGGAGATTGTAAAAGTAGATATGGATGGGGTT
>NC_068984.1:122868280-122873479 GCF_001194135.2 Octopus bimaculoides | reverse complement strand
CACCACCACTACTACTTTTAATTCTAAAAAGACATCTCTCTCAGAAATAAACAATAACAACAAAATTTTAATTATGGCTTTGAATACATATGGCAATTTTAAAAATAGCTAGTTAAGCGAAAAAAATAGGGATTTTTTTTTTTTTTCTGAAAAGAGCAGAGTAACAAGAAGAAATTTAAGAGAGCAGAAAGAGAAAAATATCAGAAAATTCAGCAGAGAATGATGGCAGAGTCAGTAAATGGTCTGAAAGCAAAATTACTATAGATTTTAAATGCATTTAAAGGGTTAATTAATGGACCCTTAATATTGCAAAATATGAAATATTTTGCAAATTATTAATGAATTTTAACATGAGTTTTGTTAAATAATTAGGGTGATGGGATGAGAAGTCAAAAGGTAAGCTATCAGAGAGCCATTTCACAAACCAGTTTTCAGTTCCTGGTTATAGCCAAGTTCACACCATTTATATAACACTAATGTCCTTGAGAAAGACATGAATATTGTTTAATTCCTCTATAAATTAATGATGTTCTACTTAATTAAAAAAAAAAAAAAAAGTCCTTATGATAATTCTTTTTACTAAAGGAACAAGGCCTGAAATTTTGGTGGGAGGGACCTAGTTGATTACATCAACCTCAGTGCTTGACCGGTACCATATTCTATCAAGCCTGAAAGGAAGAAAGGCTGACCTTGGTGGAATTTGAACTCAGAATGTAAAGCCTGAAGAAATATTGCTAAGCATTTTGTCCAGTATGCTAACAATTCTGCCAACTTGCCTTCTTAAGAGTCCCTATCATAATATACTCATAATATACTAAGCTATCAGAAAAATTTGTAAAACTTATTTTCCAATAGAAATCTTAAGTTTCTAAGAGATGTGTGATATTTTAAACTTAAGAGTAAGTTAAAATAACTGGGAGGAGAGGGGAGAAAGTGATCTCAACAAGATCCCAGTTGAATCCCCATTAATAATGTCTCATCTTCCTTGATATGTTCAATGCCTCAAAATATCTGAAAAGACCTCAATTGTCTTATTAAAGAAGTCTCGAAAAGAAAATACGGTTGGGATTTGAACTTAATACTGTTAGTTAAAAAAAAAAAAGCTAGTGCTCTTACAACCTATGACAATAATCTGCACAACATCATGGTATCTCTTTGCAGAATAGTAGACTGGATCAGTGAGAGTTAAGTGTCCAAGTGTAGAGTGCAGGAGATAGAATATAGACTGTTAGCTCTTCCCTAGAGGGCTGACAGCAATTTTTCTCAGGTAATAGTCATATTAACAGATAAACTCCTCATATTCATATCTTCTGATGGTAGACTAACATCTGAGAGTTTCTAAAATTCAAGCAACTCCAATTGTGGGCCCTTGTATGGAATTTTGGACAGTGAAATGGAGT
Source organism: Octopus bimaculoides (assembly GCF_001194135.2). NCBI lineage: Eukaryota > Metazoa > Mollusca > Cephalopoda > Octopoda > Octopodidae > Octopus > Octopus bimaculoides. The sequence continues at coordinate 122,872,079 of NC_068984.1, read as the reverse complement.
TTGTTGCAGAACTGGCAATACTGAGCCAGTCATATACTGATCTTAAGGTCTAGTTTTTGCATGCAGTACCCAAGGTAGTTTAAAATGTGGCAATTTAGCCTGGAAGTTTCTAGAAGCACTGATCCATTGCTACTCATAAATTGTTTCTCATATTTAGTTGACATGCATTTTAAAGTGATTTGTCTTCTTTTATATTTTCACTTTGTATAAGAAGCAGTTAAATGGAGTTAGCAATGTTTGAACTTATTATGATGTAGTCAGAAACTACTGAATCTTAAAACAATGCTTTCTACAAACAAACAAGAAGTGTTAGTTTGTATCCCAGCTTTTTTTTTTGAGAAGAACGAGAAAGATATTTCAGAGGTGTGGAGAAATAAAAGAATTAACAATTAATTAATAAACAACTTAGAGGAAAATCCTATAACCTTCAGATTCTTTGATTTCTAGTGATCATTCCATTTTGTGTATCTATAGTACTGGTGCTTATCTCTGGTGTTTGCAGAATTTAGCTGATAGGGTGCTGCAGTCTCTGAATGTTGGTATCAATGACTCATCAGGCAGTGAAACAGCCCTGTGGGTGTTTTGGCCTCTTCCACTCCAACACCAGGGCTGCCTGGGGCCACACACCGATGTAGGTGACAAAACTCCCACACAACAGCACAAGTTTTGTTGAGTCAGATGTTGTGACACTCGGCCAAATGTTTCTACCATCTTCAATGCTCATTCTTGCTGCACCACTTGTCCTCTCTTGAGCCAAATGTCACGGTTTGTGTTTTACGTGGCTTTGTGAGAGAACTGAATTCAGCATTGCACATCAACATTTACTCATCAATTCCATGGCGCTGTCATTAGTTCTATTGTGTCATCTAAAGTACCATCTAAGAACAAGAAGGACTCAACATGGTAACAGTGATGGCATATGAACTATTTTCCCATTCTTGTTTCAGTTTTCTTGTATCCAATCAACTTAACAATCAGCTCCACCATTCATATCCAAGATTATCAGAATCTAACAAGATAACTGCTACTTCTAAATTTCTCTGAATAAATATTCTTTATTCCTTAACAAGATCATGGATACACTCAGGCAGTAGATTTCTTATACATCTCATCCATGACAAACTATTGCTTTACACAAAGAAGAAATTCTGGTCTTATTATAAAGGTTGTAATTTCAAAATAAATATTCCTAAAAAGTATTTCATGTTCTGAAAGAACAAGAAGTAGGGTCAGTGTTTTGTCTGAGAATCAACCAGGCAGTTTCTTTGTTTTACTAAAGGCACTAAACAAGTGTGAGGGGACCCTTCCTGTTTAACTGGCTGCAGAGCAAAAAGCTGGCAAGAGGGCTTTCCTAGATACTGAGGATTAACCCAACCCTGACTTCAAAATAATGTGTATGTGAAAGAGAGTAAATAAATAAATGAAGCTATCAAACTGCTCCGCATGGAGACACAGCAGCATCAGCTATGCTGGGTGGAGGTGGTAACAGAATTGGTATGGGGTGGGATTGGGGATGGAGCTTCAGCACCAGGAGCAGTTATTTTTTTTTTTTCATTTTTTTTTTTCCATAAAAGTCTACAACTTACCACTGTATGAGGAAGCTACATGAACAGAACAAATAGCTGTCAGCAGTTTTATTAAGAAAAAAAAATTGAAATAAACTACAGTGATGTGTAATGTATTACAACAGTCATCAACAAATCAATGGAAACACACAGAAGCTTTTGTTGGCCTTCCATAAACAAGAAGATACTTTGTTTCAATGTCTGAGAAGAGTTATTGTGAATACAATTTATTGGACTGTTAACTTCATCTTTAGGGATGAAAAATACTTTAATATTTACATATACAAAACAGTCTCATTTGTATGATCTTTAATTAGCATCAGGTGTCTTGTTCCTGGATGTGTACATAGTACCAGCATGCATTCAAACTAGGAGTGTTTATTTCTAAACTAAGGTTAGTAACACTCTTAAAGGTCAGTGATGCATGAGGCCTAGAAGATAATAATAATGTTACCACTTTTATTCTTTTACATGTTTCAGCCCTAAGGCTGTGGTCATGCTGGGACACCAGCTTCCTTGTTCAAATCCAATCTGGTACTGTGTACACATCCAGGAAGAGAGCAACTGATAATGACTGGAGATCAAATCACTTGATAGACTATGAAGATGTAAATAACAAAACATTTTCCATCCATAAAGATGAATAGTCTGAATAATTACAATCATAACATAGATTGTACTCAACTGAAATAATAATAATAATAATAATATTGATATCTAACATAATTTCTGGGGAGAGGTTAAAGTTGATGAAATCAACTTCAATACTTGACTGGTACTTACTTTATCAACATGAGAAGAATGAAAACAAAATCAACCTTAGCAGGATTTGAACTTGGAGGGATGCAACCAAATGCTGGAAGGCATTTTGTTCATCACTCTACAGACTTAACAAATTTTTCTTAGCTTTTCTTTTGTTTTAAATATTCTAAGGGAAGTATTTTCTGTCTGATGTCTTCAGACCTGGTGGAAAGAGACATTTTTACCTCCAAGTAATCAACACCTATGCTATGTATACAATCATGAACAAATAACAATAATAAAGAGATAATAATCAGTAAAACAATGAGCAGAGGAATGGTGCCTTGGCAAGTTGAGAAGAAAAACAGAAATAAATACAACAGAAACATTATTTTAAAATGGAGAACAATGAATAATCCTATTAATTTATATTGAGATAGAATCTTTGACAAGAATTGGTTTGGTCCAGTCAAAATAACATCTCCAATGAATGGAGTAAGAACAAAGCAGCAGTGTATGCCTAGAAGGGTAATGGTTACTTTTGACTAGGTACAAGGACAGATTCTGAATGCACAGAGGGCTATAGCAAATTGAATCACTCAAAGTACATACATACACACACATATATAATTTCCTCGACCTTGGAGGTTGAAAGAATATAAAAAGAAACTGATCTCAATGGTGAAATTTTAATTTAGCAAACACAGAGAGATGAAACCAAATATTGTAATGTGCTTAGTCTGATATAAGACTGTTTATGTAATTAGTCAACTAACTTACAAACCAGATTTTTTTTGTTGATGTCATGATGACGATGTTGATGATGACGATGATGTGATTTCAGTGTTCAGAGAGAAAGACATCATTTCATCCTCCTGAAGTATAATTCTTTCTAATTTTGGCACAAGGCCAGCAATTTTTTGTGGTGATGGGGAAGTTGATTACATCAACACCAGTGCTCAACTGGTACTTATTCTGTTGACCACAAAAGGATGAAAAAACAAAATAAATATTGACAGCATTCGAATGCAGAATGTAAGTTGGAAGAAATGCTGCTAGGCATTTTGTCCAGCGTGCTTCCAATATTGCCAACTCACTGCCTTATCCTGAGGTATTAATTCAAAAGTAAAGAAAATAAGAGGAACAGCAAATCTTGTGCTTGAAAGCTTGCTCAACAATTGCTGAAAGCCACTTTTATGGCTCTTGAAAGCTTGTTCATTGGTTCCTAAAAGGCTCTTCTATATGATATTTATTACACCACAGGTGTTGTTACTACAATGCTAGTTCTAGTCTGGATTACATCTAGCCAAAACTTATCAGATAATATGGTTGTGAAAAGGTCATTCCTTGTCTTATCAAATACAACAAAAAATAGTTGTTAGAGTATTTTGCAAGGAGCTGTTCATTAGTCGAAGCCAGTAACATAACAATTGGTATGTGTGTGTATATATATATATATATATATATATATATATATATATATATATATATAT
>NC_068984.1:122859273-122868103 GCF_001194135.2 Octopus bimaculoides | reverse complement strand
ATATACATATATATATATATATGTATGAATTATTTGGCAGGATTTTCAATACTATTTTTTAATCCTAATGATAAAGAGAAAAGAGATGAAGCTTAATATTAAAACAGGCATCATGAGGACAGTGTTTTAGTTGGTGTTCTTGTTTAGCCTTTTTCCAACACATCTATGGTCAAGGATATGCTAGCTATGAATATAATGAATCTAAAATTCCAATTTTTAAGTTGCAGAGTGCAACTGGAGGAAGGTTTGCCTCCTATTTCTTGCAGACTACATAACTTTGTAGAGGCTCTCTTTCGCTGGCTCATGGACCTAGCTTAAATATATGTTATTAAAATAATGTATCTGTAACATGCAGAATATATGTTGATTGTTGCTCAGTCCCAGGTCAGTCCAGAGAGTGTCGTTCATGACATTTGTTAGATGATCATAGAGAATATCACTGATTGTCAGACTGACCTGAGAATACTACTGAGGATCAAACTGACCAGGAAGTAAATTCATGCCAGGGGGCACTAATAATTGCTCAAGTGACCTGAAGGCATCAGTGATAGCTGCAGTAATTTGGGAATGTTTACTTGGGAAAATTTACTCAAGAGTATTGTGAATTACAGAAATAGCCATCAGATAACATCTTTGCTGATGGTCATAGTGAGAGGGTTTCACATTTGATGGTCAAGTGTCTGACACAACATTCAGTCATGTCCAGGATTAATATTTGTGTACAAGATTAATATTAACTGATTAAATGAGTTTCCTAATAATCTCGTGTACAATTCAGTTATACAAGTAGGGACATCAAAAGAATATGCTAAATTTAGATGGATGGAAGGCAGAGTTTAGGCACTGGCCTTGTATTACACAAGATAGATTTCTTAGTCATCTATCTGAGAACCATCTTGGAAGTGTAAAAACCAATCTAGCAACAATGAGTATATTCATTCAGGTAGGAACGAATCTGGGATGTCATATTAGCTAAGCAACAATATAATCTTCCAAGTAGTGGCCCTCTTTGGGACAATACTAAGTTAACTACAATGTGTACACACACACACACACTTTTAGGATCATAACTTATCTAAAATACAATCATGTTCTCCCACTCTCTGGTGATCTTTTCTGGCAATTCCACATACACAACATAGCAAAAGCTGCATCATGAAGACTGACTTCTCCTCTTTCAAAGCCATAAAATACATGACCTTTGATCAACTACTGAGCTTGTCTACAAAGCTCAAGTTACACATATATGAGTAGTGCTCCTGTATGTGGCACAGGGATGATACTACATACACTAACACCACAAACTGCATCCAAAAGAAAGCCAAGAAGCTGGCTGGCAAAAACTCACTCACAAAAGTACTACAACCTCTGACTTCCAACAGAATTGTAGTTTCCTTACTCTGTTTCTTTCCTCATTACTATAATGGCCTCTGCTTGTCTGAACTAGATATATACTTAGATACCACTTCCATTCAAGCCCAGCTGACAACCTGTCTCTCCTTCTCTCAATCACCTTTACTGTACTGAGATGGATTGGACAATCCAAAAATGAAATATAGTAGGATCAATACTACTGCTGTCTTGATAAAAAAGGACATCAATTATATAAGAGTGGGGAGTGAGAGAGAGAAAAGGATGAGTCAGGGATGTGATGATGAGCTGTAGGCTGCAAGGCAATAGCAAGTGCACAAGGGGTGATGGCAGGTGGATGAGCTAGAATCTAGAGTCACACATAAAAGAATGTGTGTACATATGCAAGGAAGCAGTAGCAGCAGCAATGACAACAGCAACATTATATTAGATTGAGCTCTCAAGTTGTTCATGTACAATAAGTATGTTGGCCAAGATGTTTCACACCTCTCACTTGCATTATCTTTGTCATATTCCAGCAGACACACCCATACGAAAAGACAACTATTTTTAATTATAAATGATAAGTCTGAGATATGAGTAAAGCAAAACCAAATACCCAGTCTTCAGTGATGAGACAATACAATAATAATAATAATAATAATAATAATAATAATAATGATAATAATGACTTCAAATTTTGGCACACAGGGGATGGGGGTTATTAATTATTTCATAATATCAACTCCAGAAGGATGAAAGGTAAAGCTGACCTTAGTGGAATTTGAACTTAGAGCACAAAGGAACAGAACAAATACCAAATGCCCTACCAATTCTTCTGCAAACCACTGTCCAAACAGTTAGTTTTCCAATGACTTTAATGCACTCCAGTCTCTTAGATTATATATTACTGTAGCGGATATTGTTTCCCAGATAAAGTTTCACTGGGACTTCTCTAAATTAAATGGATTTTGTTGTCTTACTGGGTTTTTAACATAATATTGTTCTGGGTCCTTATCATAATATTGTAGACATTGACAACATAGGTATTTATCTCAGTTACCACATGGTTGGACATTATGATGTAACAAGGGACAGCGTTGTCATATAATGTGAAACTTAACAGTAGAATGCCTTGGCATTGTAAGGACATTCTATTTGATACTAACTAGCAGTTATTTCTAAGGACAACACTGAGGCAGTATGAATATATTGCTGATCACATCATAGAGAGCCTCTATGAGGTTACTTGACCAGCTAGAAAATGCAGTTAAATCTCTGAAACTACACCCTACTGTCTTAAAAAAGGAAGGACACAGTGGATGATATAGCTTTAGATGCAGGAATAATAGGATGAAATCAACACCTTTGATCATAGGATTGCTTGGTCAGTGTAGACCAGAGATCTAAAGAACAACATAAACATTCATAAAGCTATTATGGTTGCTGAAGAGAGGAAGGGAGAAATGTGTATGTGTAAGGTGGAGATAAGCTTTGTGTTGCCCACATATAGTTAAAAAAAAAAAAGTAGGTAGAATAGAAATAGGACAAGGAAACACAAAGTATTGTGAAGCTTTTAGGAGGAATGACCAAGAAGCAAGGCAACATTGCAAACCAATTCAACCTCACCCAGAGACATGAAAGTTATTAATGGAAATGATATGATGATAATGGGTGGAAGAAAATTAACTGTGCAAGAGACAAAAATCTATGAAAGATGTAAATAAAAATAAGTGAAGACAACCTCAACACTCATGCCATTTTCTCTGCATCAAATCACAAAAGTTATCTTTGTAGAAACGCTTGAGAGCTGTGAACTGTGGACAAGGCAGTGTCAAGAGGTATAAAGAGAAAATTGAAAATAATTTAGAATGAAATGACTAAGCTCTGATGCATTCAGAGTGTGCATGTGTGTGTGAGTGTAATCCATGCCAACATGAAAATGCATGGGCCAAAGGAATTGATACTTTCTTCCTTGCACAAAAATATGAAAAGAACAAATTTCACAGAACTTCAGTTAACACTGATTTATATATACAGTCATACGTCTATATATATATATTCATATATAGATATATACATACACATATAAATATATATATATATATATATATATATATATATATGTATATAAACAACAATTTATCAGTGTGTTGTTATTGACAGTAACTAAGAAGGAGTTTGAGTCACAAGTGCGGGTGACACGTAAAAGCACCCACTACACTCTCTGAGTGGTTGGCGTTAGGAAGGGCATCCAGCTGTAGAAACTCTGCCAAATTAGATTGAAGCCTGGTGTAGCCATCCGGTTGCACCAGTCCTCAGTCAAATCGTCCAACCCATGCTAGCATGGAAAGCGGACGTTAGACGATGATGATGATGATGAGGGGTGGAGCACTGTACTGATAGGCATACATTTAGCTCAAAAGAAACAGCTCATCATATTCCTGCATCACCTGATCTGTGGGGGCCAAACATCCTGAGAACTAACCTCACCACTTCCACTCATGTCTTACACTACCATTCTATACAACAGATACCACCTTCCTGAGTTCTAATCTTGTCATATTCTCTATCGTTGCTACTTTCTACCTCCTACGGCACGTTTTGTTTACCCATTAATTAATGACTACCTCTATCATATGTCCACACCAGTGCAGATGCTCTCTTTCAGCGCCTTTGTACAGACAAGATTCTGTTCACAGGTTGCAATTCTAGTGGAACTTATGCTGGATATGGAGAATACATTTAGAAAGAGCCTTACATCTTAGAACACCTGGACACTTTTAGGAAGCTTCAAGTTGTTTGGCACAACCAAAGTGTATGCATGTAGTTCATGAGTTTATTATGATGTCTATCTCGACATTCTGTAGCATAATCTACTTCTTAAACACAAAGTGTATGTGTGTGTGTGAGAGAGAGTATGTGTGTGCATGCATATGTAAACATATGCTCGTGTGCTCTTGTACCCATAAACATACATGCAATTTATAAGTTTTCCACACACACACCTATGAGCATGTCTGCATGAAATTATTAATCCAATTGCAAGGACATATGCATAACTGCCAACCAGTTGAGGTAGAGACTATATTGTAATTAACAATGCACGTGCACACACACAATATCTGTCTTTCAAAAATCACAACTGAAACAAGAGCAAAGAGAAGGAAAGTAAATAGACCAATGAAAAAGAGAAATGTCATAGACAAACATACCTTAGTTGTAGAGCTGACTGATGCATTGTGGTCAAGCAGGAATCGTACCATATTTGTTTGTCCAAAGTGGCAGGCAGTGTGCAGTGGAGTGTAACCAGCCTAAGAAAGAAGACAACAGACGACTTTAGTATTATAAGATTTTTTTTAATAACTTTGAAAATTCACCGAACCCCATATTATTCTAATAAACCTTCCTTTAAGAGTATACTAATTCACAAATGCTTATGTATGTATGCATGAGCACATATATGAGGGGGTGTTGAAAAGTTCCTGGCTTTGGGTAAAAGAAAATACAGGAAGATCAGTTAATTATGATTTTATTCAACATATTCCCACACTTATTACAGTGGCCCTTCAGTTTTTCTAAGCTTGGTAAAAGAACTTGGAAGTTTGGGCCTTCAACCAGGCCTTTTGTGATACTCTTAAAGCCAGGAATTTTTCAACACCCCCTTGTACATACAGACATATGGAATTCATCATGATCGTTATTGCTCAAAAGTCAACATTCAAATATCAGAATACTAAGAGCAATCATTATTAGAACAAATATTATGAAGGCAGAATCTTTACACAGGTAAATAATCAGTCATTTTGCATACCTTTGTTTGAGGGTCAATCTCCGAGCCAAATTTAACCAAGACTTCAGCCACATTAACTTTATCTTCTTGGGCAGCCAGGTGAATAGGTGCCAGTCCATTCTGAAAAGGAAAATGCAAAATATATTACAGAATACAGGTTTGATACAGTATATGGGTATAGAAGGGAAAGAAAATGTGTATGTGTGTGTGTTTGTATCGTGTGTTTCTATCATGTGAGTGTATATATCTACTTGACAATATGTATGCGTTTGTTACTGCTGTATAGCACCAGTCAATTCTGCAGCAGCAGATACAGGAGATGATTGAAATCATTTAAATGCTCCAGAGTAAACTCCTGCCAGGCATTGCAGATGCTGCACACCTGTCATTGCAGTGCAAAACAGCTATGAACAGTGATGTTATCAGTTCTCCTGTTAACGCATCATCTACTTACCTCATGCCTTCAAAACAGTGTGGAACGAGAGGGTCTTTCCTTGAAAAGGCAGGTAAGGGTTAGCAAAAAAGATACCACATTGTAAGTGAAATACATTATATATATAAATGTGTGTGTATGTAAGATGAAATCCAACAATACAAGTGTCCTACAATATTATATATATTGTGTGTGTGTGAGAGAGAGAGAGAGAGAGAGAGACTGTGTGTCTGCATGCACACATGCATGAAGAGAGGAGACATCAACAAGAGTTTCAATACTTACGGTTGCTTTATCATTAACATTTGCTTTGTGTTCCAGTAACAAGGAGACCATATCAGTGTGACCCTCTTGTGAGGCAAGGTGGAGAGGTGTGAAGCCGTTCTGTTAGAGACAGAGAAGAAACATAAATAATGATGAAACTACAATAACTATTACTAATTTTATAACAGCTTAAAATGCATGGGAGAGGGATATAACTTTACTGAATGAAAACCTGGCACAGCTGTCATAAAACTATTAAATGTTGTACAGGCACCAATGCGACAGAATTATTTGTATTGTCTTTACACTGCTGTGATAGAAGTACTGGAACTGTCTTAACACTGCAGTGACACAGAATTATTATAATCATCCTGCAACTGAATGTGACACACAGCTAATAATATGCTGATATTGTTGTTGTCTTGACAGTGTTGTGACACAGAAGCATTAGTATTGTCTTCTTGGCACTGCTGTGACACGAATATTGGTAACCAGGCATCATTGTGACACAGAGCTATTGATAACCTAGAATTACTATGTCAATGGATTAGGTTAATTTATATATAATGTAGACATATAACTGGTCCTCCACTATCAAACCAACACACTTTAGCCCTTCTGATACCAACACTCCTGAGACTGACCCCTGTTTCTATACTACAAACATTTTGGCTTAAAATGATCTAAATGAAAACCTTCCCTCAAAATTTCACGCTAATTTAGATTTAAACTCCAGCTAAATAACGTCAAAGTTATTTTACTAAATTCTTCAACATTTCTAAAATTTATTGAAACAAAGGCAGTATATTTTGATAGAAATATGGTAGCAAAAAGGTTAATGATCCAATATTCACTTCTTACAAAGAGGATACAAACTTACCTTTGACCCGGCAGCTGGGTTGGCTCCAAACTCCAGTAAAGTTGTAGCAATGTCCATTTGATTTTTCTTAGCAGCAATATGGAGTGGTGAATAGCCATTCTGTAAATAGAAATTATGGAATTACAAACTGATAATGTAACAGTTAACAGAAGGGCATTACTAACAAAGAAACTACTGATGGCCAAACTGACTTGATGTTACAACTGGAGGCCAAATTAGATCTAGGTGACTACTGAAGATCAAACTGACTAGAGGTTACTATTTGTTGTCAAACTACATATGATTATTATTGCTGACTAAAGAGATCTAAGATTTAGCATTGTAAGCAATACTGACTTAAGGCAATCACTGGTAGATATATTAACTGGAGTTTGTCACTGTCAAACCACATTAATCCAGTAACACCAACGTGGGCCAACCAGGTAGGGTGGCTGTCACTTGTAGCAGCCCAACTGACCAGATGTTAACAGTGACCTCCAAAACTAAACCAACAGTTAGAATGTGTGTGTGTATGTGGCCACATTAAAAGCACTGATGCTGGTGCCACATAAAAAGCACTCAGAATGCTGTAGAGTGGTTGGCATTAGGAAGGGCATCCAGCTGTAGAAACCAAGTAAATAACAGACAATGGAGCCTGGTGGTCAACTGTGGTCAAACCATCCAACCTATGCCAGCATGGAAAGTGCATGTTAAATGATGATGATGCAGATATATTTCCATCCTTGGTTTACAGGCCTTAAATTACTATATATAAGGTACTTCCTTCTGTTGTGCTGGTGCCATGAAAGAAATGCATCCTGTGCTCACAGTAAAGTGGTTGACAAATGAGAAGAAAAAGCATAATGTTGTGAGGTTTCTTTAATACCAGTCTCATCAAGGACTCATCAACTTCTCCAGCATGGGTGCCATGAAAAAATGCACCCAGGGCACTGTAAAGTGGTTGATGATAAAAAGAGCACCCAGCCACAGAAACAAAGGCAAATGACACACACAAGTACCAGTCTATGAAAGCATGACAGCATGGAAAGTGGATATTAAATGGTGATAATATATATGATGTGACCATTCTCTTTAATTGTAAAGCTAGAACAACACATACAAAATATTATATTACACACACGCACGCACAAACACACACACACACAAAGGATCAAAGGTCCTTCTCAAGCCATGTGCTCAGAAGTTCAGTTTCCTGGATTCTATGGAATAAATCTTCTCTTCTGAACGGATGCCAGTTCCATCACATGATTACTCATTTTTGCCAGTTGGAGTGGACTGGAGTGATGTGAAATGAAGTGCTTTGCTCAAGAACACAATGCATTGTCTAGTCTAGGAATTGAAATCACAATCTTATGATCATGAGTCCAACACCCTAGCAACTACGTCATGTGCCTACACACACAAATATATATATTCGAAATAGCAAATCAGAAAACTAGTTCAGAGGAATATCAGTCACAGAAATGGGGACAGAGTTACAAACAAAACAACTACTAGGTACCTTAGCCATGGCTTGAGGTGAAGCTTTATTGTCAAGCAGGAGAAGAGCTACGTTCACATGATTGTAGTGAGTGGCAACGTGAAGAGGTGTTAGTCCATTCTTGCCCTGCACATCAGGTTCAGCATTTTTCAGTAATAGCAGGCGAGCGACTTTGATGTTTCCGTATTTGGCTGCAATGTGCAGTGGAGTGAATCCCTTCTGCAAATAGAGAGAGAGAGAGAGGAAAATAATAAGAAAGGTGTGAAACTTGAGGTATTTTTGAAACAAAATTCACAAAATGTCGTGACGCAGACACACGCATGCATAAGAGCAGGCATGATTATATAGTGACTAAGAAGTTGGCTTCTCAATCACATGGTTTCAGGATCAGTCACACTGCATGGCACCTTGGGCAAGTGTCTTCAACTTCAGCTTTATGACGACCAATTCTTTATAAGTGAATTTAGTATACAGAAACAATATGAAGTTCATGTGTGTGCGTGTATATACACACACACACATATATATACAGAGAAAGAAATATTCAGACATATAAAATGTAAGAGAACAAGGTTAGAGAAAGTTTAAAATGAATATATATATATATATATATATATATATATATATATA
>NC_068984.1:122857512-122859226 GCF_001194135.2 Octopus bimaculoides | reverse complement strand
ATGTAAGAGAACAAGGTTAGAGAAAGTTTAAAATGAATATATATATATATATATATATATATATATATAAAGATAGATAGATAGATAGAGAGAGGGAGAAAGAGAAAGAGATAAGGCATACGTACTTTGGTGGTGAGGCTGTGATCAGCTCCCTGATCTAGAAGAGCTGCAGCCACTTCTTCATGTCCTTCTTTAGCAGCAATGTGCAGTGGTGTGTATAGATCTTTTGTTGTTGCATTTGGACTGGCACCATGTTGTAGAAGTAGAACGACATTGTCTACATTACCCAGACGTGCGGCAATGTGAAGTGGTGTTTGTTGTTCCTGAAACAGACAGACAAATCATGTATTACAGATGGTGGTGATGGTGGTGGTGGAGATGATACAACAGACCCATGTCTGAAGCTATTTGTTGTCTGTTCTTGAATCAAACTACCAATATCATTTTATTTGCAGATTTTTGTTTTTATTTTACTCTTTTTACATCCATTACCAAAACTGCATCTCAAAAAGTAGGATCCTTCTTCAGAGTCACAAATTAATGCTGAACTTCATAACTTATGTATGATCTTCATTGGAGTATTCCTCACATATCTGAGATGGTGCTGCTCCAATAAACTTGCAAATATGCCAAATCATATCTAAAACAAGCAGCAATGTGCTTACTAACATGGTATAACCTCTGGTTCTTTTCTATCATTACCGCAATGACTTCTGTTCTTCAGAACTGCTTATCTGCATCACTAAATACTTTCCTAGTTCTTCCTTTCCCAGTGATGCACCCACTGCAGTCTTCCTCCTCACCCTCACACTTTTTCCTGTAGACTACAGTCCACTTATTTTATCAACACCAGAAAGATAAGATAAAATCAGTTCTGGTAAAATTTGAAAATTAGAACATTTTAAAAAAAAAGTACTTTGATACATATTTTCTTTGGTAGTCTATCATTTCTGCTGCTACCCTGCCACCCCTCATAATCAACCTGATTTGTCCCAAGTCACAGCTTTATTGAGTGACAAACTAAAAAAAAACATCTCCAAAACAAATCTAGTTTACTTCACTTGCTTTGCCTTTTCTATTCCTTCTTCAGTGACGGTGCTCCTTAGAGCAGTCTAGTCTGGTGTCATCACCACACAGACCCTCTTAATTCACTTAATTTCTCCTCTTTCATGTCCAGACCCAGCACCAAAACCACTATTCTTAGTCCTTTCTTCACAGAATATCTTCATTCTAGAATACCCTTCTTGCCTATAGTTTCCCTGCAATTATCAACTTGCAGTTATTCAAGAAGAAACAAACATTAATTTATCACCTTCACAGGTCTCAGAGCATCTGTGAAGGCCATGGGTAATGCTCCTTCTTTCAGACTACATAATATAAAATAACCTTTTGAGACATCAGTTCTTTACTATTCAAATTTATGTACAAACAAGAGGATTCCATAAAATTTCCATTAGGAACTTTAGAAGTATTTTCCCATGAAAAGATCTTGCATTTCTATTAAACTCATTTGCCAGACAACTGAAGTTTTACGTGTTGTAGCATCTATTTTCAACAGCTATAAACTTTGCTATGAACTTCAGCATTTTGTTTTTCTTTTTTTTTTTAATATCTATCTATTCTGTCTGTGTGTGAGTGTGTATGTGTATATATATATGTATGTATGCATATGTATGTATGTATATATGTATGTATGTATGCATATGTATGTATA
>NC_068984.1:122848219-122857473 GCF_001194135.2 Octopus bimaculoides | reverse complement strand
ACACACACACACACACACACACATGTACACAAACACATAAAATTTTTTCAGTCAGTCAACTGTGAAGTCTTTATATGTAGCAGGGTCTATTTTTAACTTCTCTGAATTTCTTCAGCTTTCAATTAATTAATAATGTTAATAAAAAAATAAAAAAATCCTTTCAACCAATCAAGTCAACTGTAATATACAGTTATAGCTGCATCTATTTTGAGATTCTTTGAAATAGATTGAATATTATTTGATTAATTAGATGAGAAGTAAAAAAAAAAACTAAAAAAAAAACAACAGATCAGCTTCAGAGCCACTGGACCAAATTACAGGAAACTAAATGTAGTTTAAGTAAATCCTTCGTTAATAAGAAAGTAAAATGAAATAAAGAAAAAAGAAAGCCTGAAGAGGGAGGAAGTGGAGAAGGATAAGAAAGTGAAGTAGAAAATGTATACATTAAAAAAAAAAATAACGGAATAAAGGAATTGAAATTCTTGAGATCATGTCATTCTTTGTTTAGTACTGGCCAGAGAATCAAGACAATGTGGAAAACATAAGATTAGAGAGTTGGCATGCCAGAAAGTAAAAGATTAACTACTTACTCTGGCTTTAGCATCAACGGTGGCTCCGTTTCGCAGAAGTATGCGAATGATGTCAGTCTGGTTGGCTCTGGCAGCAAGATGGAGAGCAGTTTCCCCTCGAACGGTTGGGTAGTCTGGGTTGGCATTATGTTGGATCAGGTAGATGCTTATATTCATGTGACCCATGAAGGATGCAACATGCAATGGGGTGAGTCCAGACTGTAAAAGAGAAGAAACAACATCAGTGAATTCACTGGCAGACATGTCGATGGTGGTGGTGGTGGTGATTATAATGGCAATGATGATGATGGTTGCTATGGTAATGATAAAGATGATGATCATAATACTGGATATGATGGTAAGTTAACATACAAACTGCAATGGGAAGGTCAATGATAATAAATGTAAAGGTTCTCATAACAATCATGATGACAATGGCAATAAATGTGGTTATGATTCTGGTACTGATAACTATATGATGATGACGATGAGAACGATAATGAAGATAGTATGTAAGCCTTACCTCAGTAGTAGCTTCAATAGAGGCATCATATTTGAGAAGCAGTTCCACCACCTTTATGCGGTTTTTTTTGCATGCGATGTGTAATGGGGTGAAACCATTCTGTGGAAAGGAAAATATATGGCTTGAGTATATATAAATACATATACAAACACACACACACACACACAAAATACACAATATGCAAATGCTCAACAAACTGGAAAACTACGACATAAAAACAAATCAATGTTCAGTAATATGAATCAAATCAATAACATTTTTAAAGGAAGATTACTTATGAGGTTCCCAGGCAGAACTGTCCAGTTTTCAGTTGATTTTGTCTGTTCTCTAATGAAGGTTGTTAATAAGAGTAACCATCAAATTTTTGACTATACAGTACAGCATACAAAAGGAAGAAACTAAACACTAAATTATTTTCTGCTAACACTATGTGTGATGTTCATGCCTTTACCAAAAAGTACCAGCAAATGACTTGGATTGGCTTTAACTAGAAAGCAAAAATCAGATAAGAGCTCATCGCTAACTCTGTAACGATTGCCATAACCTTACAATAAGCAGATATTTCTAATGTAGCCACAAACTCAAGTTAATCCTTTTATTACTATATTTCTGTTGAAATAACAATACTTGTTTCAAGTAATTTTAAAATATAAGAATTTAGTAAAATAACTGTCATTATTAAGCTGGTATTTGGAACATAAATTAACATGAAATTTTGATGGAACATTTTAATTTAGATCACTTTAAACAAGAGGTTTGTATCATAGAACCGGGGATGGTTATGGGCAGATTGGTATCAAAAAGGTTAAAGTGGCAGCAGGAAATGTTAACCCCAACTTGATCCTAATGCAGAAGATCTAAATAATTATTATTTAGTATAAGGCTTATAACAACATTCTAAGGTAAGAGTATAGATGATTGGTAATAATATTAGTTTGACATAAGGCGGCAAGCAGGCAGAAAAGTTAGCACGCCAGGTGAAATGCTTAGTGGTATTTCGTCTGTCTTTACATTCTGAGTTCAAATTCCACCAAGATCGGCTTTGCCTTTCAGTGTCGAAAAATAAAGTACCAGTTGTGTACTGGGGTCAGTCTAATCGACTGCCCCTCCCCATCCCCCGCCTGCCCAAATTTCAGGCCTTGTGCCTAGAGTAGAAAAGAATATTAGTTTGACATGTCTGCCACCACACAATCTGCCTCAATTATCGATCACATTGCAAACAGTTACCGAAACCAATATACTGATGTGTCACTCACCAGGGCTCTTGCATTTGGGTCACTTTTCCTGTCCAATAACAGCTTGGCTGTTTTGACATTTCCACAATGGGCAGCAACATGTAGAGGAGTTAAATAATCCTAAAAGGTGGAGAGCAAGACAGATAAAACATATTCAAAATGAACAAAGAAATAAAGCTTGTAAAACAACGATTCAATGGTGTCTATAGAGTGATTGTGTATAAGTCTACACACACATTACAAGCATATATACACATACATAAAATTTAATAGAAGCTGAAATTTTATTACTAGAACTCCTGAATGTCACCTTTTGGTTCATCAGGCAGTATATATACATTACTATGTCTATGTTTATACATACAGTACTTATATACATTACATACACCCACACACATACATACATCCATAAAATTTAATAAGCGCAAAAACCTTGCTAAGACAAATGCTGAATTTCACCTTTTGGTTCATCAGGTTGTATATATACATTAGCCTATGTTTTGTATTGAATACTTTTTGGTGTGTTTGTATGCACTAACATGCAATTCACAGAGAGAATTTCCAACCCAGATAAACCTCATCAACCACCTTTTATGACTAAATCAATCATAAAAATCAATCCTGAGTCTCATTTCCAACACTAAAAGAGGAACAAGAATGTGTTTCCTTCTTTCACTCTCTCTCTCACATGCATAATACCTAAAAGTATACATTTGACCAAGACACATTACTGGCTCCAGTTTGCCAAAATGAATGAAAAAGAGGCTCCATACCCCCCTGTCACAGTTCAATGTTTACTGGTAAGAATGAATATCCATCAACAGTAAAAGAAATTATTCTAGAATTGTCTAGCTGCAGAAATTCTTTTCATTTTTCATAACTAGACACCTTTTCAATCATTAATCTCTCAATTGTGAAGCAGGTTTAATACCTGTTGTTGGACCAACTGAAGCAAACATAAGTACTGTGCCTGACACAGCGATAGTAGAGTTTGATACCATGACCCTATGTGATCATTGGGTCAACCATTTTACCATGTATTCCCAATCAGAAAGCATAATTGGAAAGTTACAGTCTGAAGTTAAAAGAACAAGAATATATAGATAAACAGGAAGTATTACTTACCACAGTTACATCATCGACAAGAGCTTTGTGGTACAGAAGTAAGCGTGCACAGTCAACGTGGTCTCCTTGGGCTGCCATATGTAGAGGCGTAAGACCATTCTGTTGGTAGATGGTGGTGATAGGTGGAAAACAAGGGAGAAAAGAAGACAGATATCAAATAGGCAGATATACATATACAAATTATATACACACAAGTATTTACACACTAGTACACAGTCTTATTACTAGTATTGGTGTTGAATTGGCAGAATTGGTAGAGCATCAGATAAAATGCTTTGTGCTGTCTGTTATGGCTCTTTGTAATTTGAGTTTAAAATCCTGCTTAGGTCAACTTTGCTTTCCATTCTTTCAGAGTTGATAAATAAAATTCCAGTTCAGGGTGGGGAAATGTCAGAGCATTGGACATGATGCTTTGTAGCAACTCTTTTGGTTCTGAGTTCAAATCTCATTCCCTCTTGCAGGAAAAAGAAAAAAAAACATCCAATAAGATCTGTTACAGGCTTTGGAAGATCTTAAGCTTGCACCCAGTATTTCAACTGATTGTTGTCACTGTCAGTATGCCAACTGACAAGAGAAAATACAAAAGAACTTTCGAGTCCTGGTGTACACAGCAAACATTGAATAAACAAACTGAATTATTATCACCTTCAGAGAATGATAAAAGCCAAGGTAGTTTGTGTAGGTTTGAATCAATGCACATGCTATGCAAAGCTAATTTGAAAACTGAAGTTGTCACAAAAAGCTGACAATCCATCAGTCAATGAGAGAATATCTATGCAGTCATGTGAACTACCAGAAATAACAGCTATATTTCTCTCAAATCACACTCTACCATCTTAAAAATGAAAAGGAACATTGGTCAATGTAGTTCCTTTTGTCATGGCTGGAATGCTTTTGATCACAGGTCTGCAGGATCACAGCCATCTAGGGGCTCAATAACACTGATAACTCAGCCACTTTAAACCTACACCCAATGATGTAGTATCAATATTTACTACTAAGACTGGAGAAACTCCCAAGTACATAAAGGAAAATGGATGGCAAGTTTAATGTACTGACCTTTGTTTTTGCGGAAAACGGTGCGCCTCTCTCTAAGAGCAGGTCAACTACATTCTCATGGCCACTCCTGGCTGCGCAATGCAGCGGTGTTAATCCATCCTGAAGAATTGATAAACAAGAAACATGAATGTAATTAACAGCAAACAATAAATTATGCAAGAGGAATGTGTGTGCGGGTGTGAATATGTGAATGTACAAATAATCAGTAGAAAAGTGTGGCTGTGTGTATGAATGTGAACAATAAAAAGTGTGGCTAAATGGGTTTGTGATGTATATGCATATATGTGGTATTACAGTGTTATTGTGTGAGTGTGTTTGGACAAAGATGTGTGTTATCTGAATTGTAGTCTGTGTGTATGTATGTATACACATACACACATACATACATATATACACTCACACAGGTACATATATTTAAGCACTTACAATAATATACTCAAGCATGCACACAAATATGTGTGCATACACTTGAAGATAAGCATATACTCACAGAAACACACAAATAAAAGTTACAATGCAAAGACTGATATTTACCCGAGTTCTTTCTTCAATGGTGGCGTCGTGGTCTAAGAGAAGAATGACCATATTTGACTTACCCCAGCGAGATGCCACATGTAGAGGGGTGATGTTGTTCTGTAATATGAAAAAAGAGAGAGACATAAATAGTTAGAAATCACTATTTTAATATTATCACTTATAACTGATTAAGATGACCAAGAGCCAAGGAGAACAGAATTAGGTTTTCCACCAAATTCTTTAATGGGTACGCTTGACTCCTTTTATATTTACAGAAGGCTTCAATTATCTGGGACCTTCCAGGGCTTTCTTACTTTACATTATCAACATCTTCAGTTGCAAAGCTTTTGTAACAATGTCTGGTCTATGAGCATGAACAGATCAACTAGTGTTGAAAGGTTGGTCTACCAATGGAGATCAAACATTGATAACGGTAGAGTACTGATTCTGACAGGTTTCAGTGCTAGTTATCATTGACTTATCTTCTGCTATTATTATTTTGCAATATTTTGTTAGCATTAGTTTTTCTGTAAAATCTATGTATTTTCAAATGAATTAATTTTCATTGTCACAAATTCTTGAAACTGGATACTTTTTTTTAACCTCAATTACTCAAACCACTTGGCTATACTGAAGCTGGGTGTGAGACTTAGTTAAGTAGTGCAGTGTGCCACTATCTTGTAGCACAGTTTGAGCTTACAGTATCACAGCAAATAATACTTTAGATAATAATAATAATAATAATAATAATAATAATAATAATAAAATGCAAATATTTATAGTTGCTAATAAAATCTAAATCAGTGCTTCTCAGACTTTCTTTTACTTATTGTTCCCTTTCTTTAAAGCTCGCTTTACTATAAGCCAACAAAATTAAATGCACCTTGAACAGCTGCTGAAAGGTTGATCATCCTTAAAAGACAACATGTCAAATCATTTTGACCACTAATATTACCAGATGATTTCTACATTAGATGAAAATGGAAACTATTTTCGAAAATTAAATGACTTTTCTATTGCCCCCCCCCCCCCGACCACTTTTTTGTCCTCATTTGTAATAATTTTAATGTCCACTTTTCCATGGTTGTATGGATCCAGTGGAATTCACTGGGGTAGATTTTCTATGGCTAGATCCCCTTCCTATTAACAACTCTTACCTGCTTCCAAGCAAGGTAACATTTCCCCAAGGCCAGACATGTTTTCATAGAAAGGTGGAAATATAGGACACTGCTGTGTGTGATATTGGTACAAGGAGACACAAACACACACATATATGATGTGTTTCTTGCAGTTACTGTCTACTAAATTCACTCACAAGTCTTTGGTTGGCAAGGGGCTATAGAAGAAGAAGACATTAACTCGTAGTGTTATGCAGTGATATTGAATCTGAAACCATGTGGTTGGGAGGTAAACTTCTTAACCACATAGCCACGATTGGACTTCAGCAACTATATTAAATTTTATACTGCCCTCACAGAACAGTAATGCTCACTTTGAGAAGCACTGATCTAAATGAATAAAAGTTGAAATGAGAGTGAGATGTAAGTTAACTTACCTTAGCTTTGTAGTTGACGTCTGCACCCTTTTGAATAAGTAGAGTACCAACGTTGACATTGCCATAATGTGCAGCGATGTGTAATGGTGTGAAACCACTCTGTAGAATAAAAAGACTTGGTAAGCAAGATGGTTAAAGAGGAGATTGTAAGATGTGTAGGGATGATAAACACAAAATGGTACCCACAAGACAATTATTGTTGCAAAATCATAGACGTTCATAGTCACACAGACACAATTTAAAAATGTAAATTTCTCCAAATTCTCAGACTTTTAAGTAACAGTGTTTACCACTAGTGATCTAGTAAGAAGCTAAAAGTAGATAAATCTCTCTCTGGATATGACATCAGTCTATCATGACTAGTCTTCCAAGATGATCTGGATCCATTCCTTCTGACAGCTAAGTGAAAGGAGATTGTACTGAATATGGTTCACCCTCCAAAGATACAGTGATGAAAGATACATCTCTTCTACAGTAAAAACACCAGCCAATCATAAGTAACATTGCCAGATGATGTGGTATCTTTTAATCCGCTACGATTTCATTATAGTTAGGTAAATTGAGGTGATATAGAAAAAAAGTGTTTTGCTCAGAATTAAAATGAAATATCCACAGCAGATTTGATCTCACACATAATAGGTAATCCAATACCTTACACACAGCCATTTCCCCTTTACTTCATAATGAGGGAACTACTACATAGTCATTTGACATATTAAAAATAACACACTGAACAATAGAGTTGTGTATATATATATATATATATATATATATATATAAATTTGATTGGTCATGGCTGGAACACTTTTGGTCATAGGTTTACTCAAGCAAGGCTGACCTCATCAGGATACATAGCATAGGGTATATGTGTACACACACGCAAAGACAGGGTGGTCATGGCTGAAATGTCTTTATTCACAGCTCTGCAACTATGATCTGAGGTTTAAAGCCCAAGGCTGATACTAAACAATTGGGTAACACACTTTATGCTAAAAGAGCCAGACATGATTTAAAATCAAATTTACCTCAGTCAACAACTATGCATTTACCAAGTACTATTCTCATTGAAGCACTAAAAGAACTATGAATTGATCAGTAACAATCACTACAAGGGATGGTACCACTACAATGAGTTGAAACAACTGAAGTGTATAGTATCATTATACACTGGGATGGTACTATCACATTGGATAGTACTACAACAAAGGATGGCCCCTTCACAAATGTGTTCCTATACCAAATACTACACACAAATGAGTAATGGAGTTTCATATTTATTTAGATCGTGCATAAAGAACAGGAATTCCATGTTCACATAAAACAATGTAAGTTATTAAGAATATATCTTTCCAAAGGGGATATAAATGTTATATAAATGAAAAGTAAAAAACACAAAACAAATCATCTCTTCACTTATATTTTTTTGATAATATAAATGAAGAATTAATTGTTAAATGGGAGTAAAAATATAACAGGAACTGTTTCAGTTAAATGCATAAAATATTTTGAACACATTTTTACTCATGTGTTTGTACTTGTGTGGCCCATTACTTCACAGCAATTGTAGTTTACATTTTGCACAAGAGAATATATTCTTGGGAGCGTGGTCTTCAAAGGAAATAAGGAAACGATCCCTGATGAATCTTAAGAAGGATGAAACTAGCTGGCTGGTCCCTTATTCACTTCTGTCTATTTATTCACAGTGATACTAAATATAAGTTTATTAAACATCTCAATAAACTCCTGTACACACATTCACATACATGATATTCAATCAACCATCATAAGTTTAACAAAAGATATTTGGCAGGTTCATGGTTATTGATTAAATATCTTGACTCCTAAGACTTCTTGCTTTGAGTACTTTGTTTTAAGTTGACTATCAATGTTCCTTTGAAGCTTTGTTTGTCTGCCTCTGTGTTGTTTGACATCTTTTGCTCATGGTTCAGCTGATTTGTAGTTGTATCTTTTTCATCTGAAAGATTATTTTCTCTCTCAACACACACACACAAACAAACACACACACACACACACAAAATACATATAGGTGAATAAAAGAATAAAAGTTCAGAAGACAACATGATACTTACAACAATCCCAAAATACAACAATCATAGATAGTGAAAGGGGACAGGCATTTACCAGTGAGAACAGAATCATAAGAACTGACAGTGAGAGAAAGATTCTGATGGTAAGAGTGATGTGGGCCGCACTGGCGAATAGGTACCAGTAGAGGGGTTTTCTATGTGCAAGCTATACAGTCAAGTAAGTGGTGGAAGGGAGATAATCAGAAAACATTCCATGATCAGTTCCACATGCTGACAACTGTTAAGGTAATACATAATATAAACACATATCTACATGTACACATTCATGTGCATGCATGCACGCACACACACACACACACACACACACACACACACACACACGCGAGTGTGTGAGTGAGTGTAGGTGTGTGTGCTTGAGATGAAAAAGCAGCTTCTGAAATGTGCAAAACATGACAACTACAGAAAGCAAATAGAGGGCTAAAAAATGAAACAACTATAATGAATGTGTTTACTTACTGATAATGGTTGAGTAATGTTGAAGAGCTCAATACATCATACACACATGCATTTATGTATATGTGTATGTATATATATATATATATATATATATATATATATATATAT
>NC_068984.1:122841000-122847859 GCF_001194135.2 Octopus bimaculoides | reverse complement strand
TATATATATATATATATATATATGGTGGATCATGCAGTTTCTACAATGAATATTGAAACTGCTTGGTGAATTAAGAAACCAATTGATTGACTTATAATCTAAGTGATCAACTAGTCTACAGCAACATGTATACTTAATGTATTTTTCAGTCAGAATCAATACGACACTGCATGACAAGGTCAGCCCATTAAATTAAAGGTACAGTGTACATATATTTAATATTAATTGTGACTATTCACTTCTAAGTTTCATGGACACAACTGGCTTCTCAAAAACTGCCTTGGCAAACAGAAAGAGAGAGTCAATGGTTGCTAATGACTGTTTAAATGAAAATAATTAGTTCAATAATCATTTCAAGCTGTTAAAGGTCCTACGAGTGTGAGACTAAACATGTATTTATTAAGTACACACATATACACAGAGTGAGCAAGAAGTGTGAAATCTGATCAAACATAATTGATTAAAAAAGCAAAAATAGAATTCTGACCATCCATTGTTAATGGGTTAATGTAGAGATAATAATTGAAGTTCAGCAAATGATAGCTGTACACCTCCTGCATTGCTAAACCTTACAGGTTTTGGTGGACAATATAAGGAAGATAAAACGTTGAACTACTGACCACAAAGTCATGAGAAGTTATTTTGAAACTCCTTATAGCCACTTTGTTGGAGCCCTCACCCGCAGCAAGGGAGTTAACCTCAACTGCTCTGTGGTTAATACTAAGAAGGGCATACATACAACTTTAATTTTTTAAAAAAGCAACAAAAAAAAAAACACACCAACTGACTCCCCCAAATAATGCATTGGGGTCACTCATGCAAACACGGAGGAAAGAAAAATCAATTTACAAACCCCCACCCCACCGCCAAAAAAAAAAAGCCAATTGTTTTTTGAGAAGTTTAATAGTTTTAGTAAAGGATGATTGAAGATTGAGTATTGAATAAGATATTTTCATGGTATTAAGAACCATGATACATCCATGTACAGCACACATATACTGTTGTAGTCACTCTTTTAATCTATATTTTGCAACAGTATTGCAAAGTATAGTAATACAAGGTATAGTATTACATAGTAATAGTACTTCTGTTTGGTAATAGTATCTTTATAAAATAAAATGCCAATATCGGCAGAGCAGTTACTATGCTGGTACGGCTTCTACCGTATCACACTGCAAGAATAGAGTACCACTGGCCAGGTAGGTTGTAGATGAATGGCAAATTTGATGTTACCTAGTAATACATCATTTCTTATTTAGGCACAAGGCCAGAAATTAATCAGGTGGGTAGTTAATTAAATCAACCTTAGTACTTGAGTAGTATTTTATTTAATCTTGGAAGGATGATGGACAAAGAGGCTCAACTTAGAGCCTCTAGGCTCAACTTAGAGCCTTTAGACTCAACTTAGAGCCTAAAACTGTATTACAAATAAACCTAAAACTGTATTACACCTGTGTGTCTTTTAAAGACTATCATGATTCTACCATGAGGCCAAAAAAAAAGAAAAAAAGAAAATAAGAAAAACAAAATCACCCAAAATATTATTTTTTTCCATAAATCTTTGAGTTTGTTTTACAAAAGAACATTAATTAAACAACCAATGACTGTAATATGAGGAAAAGATAGGGGACTGTTATAAAGGAAGGAAGGAAGACAGCAAAATGTGTTAAGCAAAATGATTAAACATGACATCAATGTGAAAGGGAAAAGCATTCAGGGAAGTGGAATGTTATAACGGGAAAGTCATGCAGCACAGGGTAAACAACAGGTGGAGTGAGATGCGATCATGATAGGCGGTGAGATGCGATCATGGGCATAACAACAACAACAACAACAACGGAGAGAGAGGAACAATGAATAGAGGCTCTAAATGGTTGTTAGGGCTCAGATACCAACCTTAGTTGTGTCATTAACCAACCCACCACTCTGTAAGAGCACACAGAAATAGAAGACAAAAAACATAGATATATATATGAATGGAATTGAAAAAAAAAAACATTAAAAAAAATTATGTACATGAAAAAATATGTAAGGCAAGAGGAATAACCATGTTGCAAACAACAAGAAAATTACTATGATTTAACTAGATACAATGTACATTGGAGCAGAGAAAGTTAAGTCTCGCCCAAGGTACAGAAGACAATGCCTGCAGCAGAGTATGAACTCGTAAATCAGGAAATGTCTTATATTCTGTCAACTTAATTCCTATATCTTTTAAGACGGACAACACCACCACCACCACCACCACCACCATCAATAATAATAATCATAAAGCTGCTAGGGTGTTTTTTCATCTAGAGGTATATTTTTGCAAGTGTGAAGTGATATGGTTAATTCACTTCACTTAAATCAATTTATTATCTTGCCTTGATTGATTTCCCTGAGGTGTGAAGTTAATTAATGGAATGACTTGAAAAGAAAACCAATAAAATACAAATTATACCACAACCCTTTAACATTGAAACCGGCCATATCTGGCCAAAATATTCTTCTTGTTTTATGTTCAAACTGGCCACATCTGGTTTCTCACACCTACCCTACAATGTCATTCTAAAAAGAAACCACATTATCAAAATCTCAAAACTACAAGCTAATGCATGACTAATTCAAAACAATGTGAATAGATAAGCATTATCTTTGATAGAGTTATCTGAAAACTAAAAGGTTAAACTAATTAACCTACAATTATAATTGTTTCTAACAATTATAGGCACAAAGTTAGAAATTTGGGGGAAGGGTTAATAGGTTAAATTGATCTGCAAATACTTGACTGGGACTTTGATCTGCAAATACTCAACTGGGAAGTATGAATGGCAAAGTCAACCTTGGCAGGATTTGTATCTTGAGTTCAAATCTTACAAGGTTTCATTTTGCTTTCTATCCTTCTAGAGCTGATAAAGTATCAGTAAACTAGGTTCAATTCTCTTGCTCCCTGTCTTTCATTTGTGGATTCAACTATGGTGCAGTGTGAGAAGAGTTGTGGGAGACCACTGGAAAGTGTCCTTTTCCTCAGAAATGAAGGGCTACAAAAGGGGATTAGCAACCTTTTAAAGAAAAAAACTGATATGCTACAGCAATCACCCAAAAGACTGTCTAATGAATGCAGCACAGTATGGAACGGGAGGAATAGACAAGAATATGAATAAATATGTGGAGCCACAAGTATTTCAAGTTGAGAAATTTAATGTAATGCAACTTCTCAATCCTTCTTTGTGGCAGCAGCATGTATACATAGACACATAAATGTGTGAATGTGTGTGCATGTGGATATATGCAAATGTCCCCTGCCTTAAAAAAGTCTGTCCTCATAGAGGACTATATTTGATAAAACTGAGATATGCACTCTTTTGTAGTCTTGTACCAATGTTAGAAAACATTATTATTTCTCTTAATTTCTTCCCTTAATTGTGCTTATGGCTTCTTCAGAAAATATTAAAAAAAAATTTTAAATGTCAGAATATGGAAAAGACACTGAAACAGAGATGTCAAGTGTCTCAAATGACTATTGTAATTTATGTACAATTTTGCTTTATAACAGAGATATAATTTATAGTAAAAATGACTTAAGATATACAAATAATTAATAATTATATATATGTAATTTACAACAAGCTTTTTATATATATATATATAACATTTATATAAACAGCAGTCGCAATGTTTCACCAAAAAGAAGAATTATAATTGTTACTAAATGTGACTAGGGTGTTAGAAACACTGACATTGCTAGAAATAAGAGCTAAAATGCAGTAATGCTATAGTCAACGAGTCCAAAAAGAGCCAAAGTTCAAGCCAGTCCTAACTGAGATGAAATTGCCGAAACTGATGTCAGTATTAGGAATTCTTGATTGGCATTTTTTGGACGATTAAAGTCCCCTGTTAGTGTATATGCTTACGTTTATGTACACTGACTACAGCATTAGTGCATTTTAGCTCTTATTTCTAGCAATGTAGATGTTCCAAACACCCTAGTTAACTTTAGTGACAATTATATATATCTATATATAAAGCTATATTGTAAATTACATACAAGTGTCTGTGTGTGTATTATTTAGATGTTAATAGTATAATATATATCATAACAAAACAGATGAGAGCAAATGTTTTGCAACTAAATGTGAAACTAATAGTTGTTAATGAACTCATAACACCAGACATGAATGTCTGTAAATAGTGTTGTGACTTCATTAGCAATCATATCATTTGTTTCATATTCAGTTGCTGCTTATGCACACATTTAAACATTGTGTTGAGAAAACGATACTAGTTTGTTTCCTGTTAGTCATCTTTAACAATTTTTTTACTACTATTATTATTATTATTATTATAAATATTAAAATTAATAATATTATTAAATCCTTATCACTGCTGCTGTTAAACTGCCATTATTTCATTTGTCTTCAGCTAAAGTTAGAAACTATTATTATTATTATTATTTCTACTGAACAATCACAACATTATTATCAAATTATTTTGGTTAAATTGTCATTATTACTGAATTATTATCATTACTTTTATTAATTCATTACTATTACTACTGTTGTTAAGTAACAGGTGAGTGCTGATGGCACCGAAGGCAAGAGAACCTGCATGAATTGTTATATCACATCTGAGTTCACAGCCTCATTTGTCTGGGTTTATATGTTGCATTAGGGTTAATTTTGTGTTAATTTTTTCACTATAGTTTTAATATTATAAACATGATAACACACTAGACTAAATTCAAACAAATATCATCTCTTTCAAAATCTTTAAATGCCTTATAATTGTTAAGATAAAAAAAAAACAAAAAAACACTCATCATATTCATCAATGTCCCAAATGGACATATCAATATGTTATTGATGAAGCTAATGTGTTAGCTAAACCTGCTTAACAATCAAGAAATTTGTTTATTTCAGTTTTGTTATTTAGGTGATGATATTTTAGTTATTCAAATGACAACATCGTTGTAATCTTGATAACCTTGGGTGTTACAAAACTATTTTCTACTTTAGTACAGTTAAACCGCCCTGTGCTCCTACGGTGATAATGGGATTAATAAAAGTTTTAAACAAGCCACAACTTTTGTCATTATGGATACAGAATTTATGACACAAATTATTATACACCTCAAAGAACAACCATTTACTCCACAAGCTAATGAATGGAGCCTTTGTGCAGTTGAACAACCTGCTAGAAATAGCAGGAAAATCTCTTTGAAATCACATTTTATTATCTTAAAAATGGAAGGATATATTCAATAGACACTCTATATTTGAAGAAAAGACAGGACCTGCAGTTATTAAATGTTAATGATTTGTGAATCTATTGATTTGTGAATCTACTGACTTGTAAATCTAAATAAAATATTTTTTAGATATCATCAACATAAATATCATGCTTATTTTCACAGCAAGCCATTTCTTTGTTAGATTGTATTTGGCAATATCAAATCCTGTTAGTAGACAACATGCAGATGTTAAGATGAGAGGGAGGGCTATATAACTAGGGCCATTTTCAGAAACAAAGATCTGTATGTCCATCGGTGAAGCTGGGATCAATATTATAATTGGACGAAAATAAATAATAATAATAAAGGTAAAACGAAATCATCGAGGCAATTTAGTAGCGAAGGGAGATAACTATATAGACTGTAGACATCAATGTCTTGTCTGAAAGGTACAGAGTAGGCTCCCTTCAAATAACAAAAAATGTTCACTTTGCATTCTGCTGGCAGTTGATTTAATAGGTAACATACGTTTCCTGTTTAAGCAGCAGATTTTGAATTCATGATCTACACAAAGCAAGCGAACTTACAGGGTACTGCTTTCAAAGTGTAAATGTGTACTTATAAGAATTAAAAGAAATAAAAAAAAAATAAGGGAATTGGTACTAAACCCCAAGTATGTAGTTAGATGAGAGTAACTGCTTATTAAAAGATAATATGCTAAACACTTGGAGACGTATCTCTTAAGCAGAGGCATAAATTTGTTAAGTATATGTAGCTACAATAGTTATTACTAGACAGATGGATGTCTAATAACTTCTTTAACAATCTACTAGAAGGAATCTGAAACCACCTTCAATAGTACACTACAATAATAAACAGAGAGAAAGGGTTTTAAATCCCTTTCAATAGTATGGCCATACTTAACATAGAAGGGGTCTCAAGCAATAAATGTGAAGAGTTACTGGAATAGCTTTATCAGCTTCTTCATCGCTTAGTTTTTACATCTGTTTTAATCTCATTAAGTCCCTGCTACATTTCAGTGGTCTCCACATATTTATGGGAGGAAGGGGGATCTCTTGTCATTTTAGAGACAGGGTTGTTCTTATCTCCCTCCCCCCTCTCACATTGAGACCTGTAGAAAAGCAACTTAACACTGATGTAGTAGGAGGGCCTACTCCTCCTTAGCTTGGACAAGGTAGATAGAGAAAAATCAAAACAGGTAAAAATCATCACTCTTTTAGTCTAAGTTCAAACATTGTATTAGTTTTATTGGTTAGGTTAAGTCTATCAAACATGCAAATTAAATCAAGTGACCTGGAGGAAGGTGGGGGCTAAAAAGACTCTTGAAGAAGTGTGGGAAGAAAATGGGTGAAGGGATCATATTCTTCATATTTTAATCAGAATTACATGATGTTTTCTCAATGTTGGTAAACACACATATCAACTCCTTGAGCCTAGATAAATACATCCAACACCTTTACCATACATTTCATACATAGCACCTCCTAATCAAATACCTCAAACATACACGTTCACAGCCTCATATCCATAATCATTGACAGAGGTACACATGCACATATACACACTCTTTCTCCATACCTTTCCAATTTCTTTCTTTCTCTCTCGCTCGCTCTCCCGCTCGCCCGC
>NC_068984.1:122837265-122840990 GCF_001194135.2 Octopus bimaculoides | reverse complement strand
CCTTTTTCACTGCCAACAAACCTACCTCTTTTCTCTCTCTTACATACATAAACATACATACATAAGTATGTGCCACACTTACCTTGGTAGAACTGTCAGCGTTGTGGTCATTTTGAAGCAAAAGGTTTGCTGATCCAATGTCATCTTTTTTAGCAGCGATATGTAAGGCTGGCAGGCGAACTTTGCCTTTGGTGTCATGTTCTAGGAGAACAGCTACAACCTTATCATGCCCTTGTTGTAGTGCTACAGCAAGTGGAGTGAAACCATCCTGAAATAGAGACAAAATACTTTATTTATACTACATTCACCCGTGGAACATCTCACACAAATTCACTTTTAGATGAGGTAGGTTTTTACTATCATTACTATCATCATCATTCTTACTGGAGTAGATGATAGAATTAGGAGACCATCAGAAAAAAAGGTATTTATGTTTTAAGTCAGAATTCTGTCAGAGCCACTTTTGGCTGTCATCCTTCAGGAGTTGATAAAATAAGTATCAGCCAAGTAACAAGGTCAAGTAAAACTTGTGGTCTTGTGCTTAACCCATTATCTACCAGTGATCTCATATGAGATCACTTAAAAATCACAAATTTCGTAATTATCTGTCAATATTTACACATATCTAACCTTTTTGCTATATCTACTAGGTATATTTCTCTGATATTCAAATGAGGTTTGCTAATTTTTCACCCAATATCTCGCTTATTTCTATTTAAAATGTTATTTTGAAATGTTATTTTGATCATTCCAGCATGTTTCTAAGGCTGTTTTATGCTATAAATCAAAGTTTCATAAAAAAAATTCCAGTTAATAGAATTATGGGAGGTAATGGATTAAGTTAGAAATCATTATCATTATGGCAATGAAGTGGCAGAATACCATGCAATATATCTTCTGGCTCTTTTACACTCTGCTTTCAAATCCTGCCAAGACCAACTTTGTCTTTAATCCTTTCGAGGTTCATAAAGTAGCAGTAAAGTACAGTACAGTCTGCCTGGTTTAGACAAACTTGTATTATTCATGAAGGCCAAGACACACAGTTATAGTGGACTGTGATTGAAAGAAGTGGATTGCTCAATTTATTTTTAATGCATTATATCCATTTTTTTCATGCTTTCATAGTTTGGGATAATCTTTTTTTTATGTAACTGTCTTTACTAGTGGATAATTGGTTCTGCCAACCACTGTCGACTGAACTAACAGGCAAAATTGGGTAGCTTTTTCAAATGAAATCTCATTACTTCATTAATATATTATACATCAGTAAAATGTACATGTATATGAACTTCATTATTGTTAATCTACAAATATTAAAGATTTAATAACAATTGTACAAAAAAAAGAGGACAATAATACTTACCACAGTGGCAAGGCTCTGGCTAGCCCCGTTGTCCAAGAGAAACTTGACCACTTCAGAATGGCCTTCTTGTGCTGCCATGTACAATGGTGTGAATCCGGTCTGTGGAAAAAGATATATCAAATGTAAAATTATGTGTGGGGTGTATGATGAGTGATTGCTATTGTTTTAACAATCCTGCGAGAGGGATGTTTTGGGGGTAGAATTTAAACCAACCAAACACTAGATGTAGGTGTTACAGGCATTAATGAAGGGGCTTTACTGATATGATGGACTGAGTTTGGGGAAACTACAGTCAAATGATAAAATTAATCTTTGTGAGCTAAGTGTATTGGTGATAGGCACTGAACAGTGCTGTTGACAATAAATGGACCACTAACTGTATCACAGGTTGTATCATAGCCTACTGACTTGATTATCTGATATACTACAAAGAAGTAGGATTGTGTTCTTCTAACCATGCAAGTATGAGTGAAATGGTTCTTCAAATGCAATTGTTTATGAAAGAATTCTTAGAACAAGTGCATTTAAAGGTGTAATGTACAATAATTATGCTAACTGTTCAAGTAAAAAGATGTTTGAAATGTCCCTTCTCACACTATCACCTTAAAAAAGCATGGTCACATTGGATAATGTAGTCTCATATATATATATATATATATATATATATATATTTATATATATATATATATACATACACACACACACACACATTAAAGACTCCCCTTTGGTCATGAATGACCATGGTATTGCACCTAGAAAGTTCCCATTCAAGGCACAAGTCAGGGCAAGGTTGTATATGGAAGACCAACAGTTGCCCATGCATACCAGCGTCCCCTTTCCATGCCACTGATGTTATCCAAGGGAAAGGCAAAGACCAATAAAAGCTTGGTACCAATGATGACACAACCCATTTCTACAGCTGAGTAAAATGGAGCAACATGAAAGTGTTTTGGTCAAGAACGCAACACACAGCCTGGTTCAGGAATTGAACTCACTACATTATGATTGTGAGCCCAACACTAACCACTGAGCCATGCACCTTCACATATATATTTATTTATATAAAAGCTAGGGTGGTCTGAAATGTTGCTTGATCAGGGCTGATCTGGAACTAGGCAACAACAATCTACTATTATTCAAACAGCC
Source organism: Octopus bimaculoides (assembly GCF_001194135.2). NCBI lineage: Eukaryota > Metazoa > Mollusca > Cephalopoda > Octopoda > Octopodidae > Octopus > Octopus bimaculoides. The sequence continues at coordinate 122,838,481 of NC_068984.1, read as the reverse complement.
ACATACGTACCACTGATAAGGCTGAGCATAATTGTGTGAGAGTTAATGAATGACAACAACAAATTACTGTCAATTAATGATGACTGTGCTCATAAGAGACACCATACAAAATGCAGGCATCAAGATTTGAACTCACAGTTGTTTGGCAACCATTGAAAGATATAACAACAAAAGAGACAAAATTTTTGACCAAGAAACTGGACTATTGCCATAACTGACAGGTGGCCAGTGGTAGTAGTGGTGGTGGTGGCTAGTATTGAAGCAATGGTGCAGTGTGTGATAACAAAGCAGAGCTGCTGGTTTGGTATATACACAACTGGCACAACTCCCAGTGTTCATCTCCTCCACAAAGAGAAATAGGAGAGCAAAAGAAAGTTACAGAGAGAAGGGGAGGGAGGAGTTTATACACATGAAAATGTGTGGGGAGAGAGGGAAGGAGAGAGAGAGAGAGAGAGAAAGAAGTAGAGGAAGAGAATACATTACAAGCAGTAATTGAAGTAAATACTGGTTGAATGATACAACACAAAAAGTTTATATTTATTATATATTTTAAATACCAATCCATATTGATCTATCTGTCTGTCTGATCTATTTCCGTACCTTGCTCTCTCTCTCTCTCTCTCTCTCTCTCTCTCTCACTTCTCCTCCCCATCATTTAATAAATGCAGTAGTTATGGGCAAGCTACTTCAAGTTTTCATACTTGAAAAGTACGATATTCAGCTGTGCTTGTAAAAGCCATAGCCTGAATGATTCCTGGATCGTATACAGCACACATCACATAAGTGTGACTGAATATTGTACTTTTCAAGTATGAAACTTGAAATAACTTATCTACAACTATTCATCATAATCATCATCGTCGTTTAACGTCCGCTTTCCATGCTAGCATGGGTTGGACGATTTGACTGAGGACTGGTGAAACCGGATGGCAACACCAGGCTCCAATCCAATTTGGCAGAGTTTCTACAGCTGGATGCCCTTCCTAACGCCAACCACTCAGAGAGTGTAGTGGGTGCTTTTACGTGTCACCCGCACGAAAACGGCCACGCTCGAAATGGTGTCTTTTATGTGCCACCCGCACAAGAGCCAGTCCAGGGGCACTGGCAACGATAAGCGGGAAATACTATTATTAAATAGTATTCCCCGCTTATTGAATTGGTTGCTTTTTTTCCCTTCTAATCCAATCCACAAAGAAACAGTATACCCCCCCCCCCC
>NC_068984.1:122808591-122837221 GCF_001194135.2 Octopus bimaculoides | reverse complement strand
CACACACACATACACAAAGTCTCACTCTGAAATTAGGATGATTGTTTTTTTAGTAGGTTGGAACTTGGTTGCCATAAGCAGAATCTGAACTCATAGCACAAAGAGTCAAAGACCATGATGCATTTTATTCAATGCGTTAATTCATTGCTCTCAGTTCAAATCCAGGTAGTTTTTTTATCCCACCAAATCACTAAAATGAATACATTCCAAAGATGCCAAAAAGAACATGTGAGCTCTGTTCCACAGCAAGGCTAAATGCATCTGAGTTATCAATCTCTATCACACATACATTACTACTCAAGGGATTTATAAATGACGCCTGCAATGAATTACAACAGTACAAGAGAATTGTACTATGCACGGTACAGGACATTACTGTATCATTGATTATAGTACAGTCTCTCTCACTCTCTGAATAAAATTAAAATATCCATACCATTGATTGTACGTTGACCTTGGCACCATTCTGTACGAGGATTTTGACAATTTCCTCATGACCAGCCAATGAGGCGATGTGTAGGGCTGTATTCCCTTTCTGAAAAAGATAATATGAAACTTAGTTATACTAACAGATCCATGCATACACAAAAAAAAAACACATGTTTATGGTTGCATAAAAAAACAAATACATACATACATACATACATAAAGTAGTGAAAATTTGCTATTTTGAATGAAATAGCATAATGGTTAGAAATACTTACAACTTAATATACATCCACGTATATCTAAATTCCAAACATCTACTAAACATAATTTATCCTCTGATTTTCTGTTGGAGGTTGATAAATAACAATGGACTAAATGAGTATATTGAAATTTTAAATCTGCATTAACTATACATTCTACTACTCAAAGATCACTAACGACTAATAATCTGTTGAGGTCAAATCACTTCTCTAGAAGAAACATTCCTCATTAGAAAATGGACTATCATTATAATTTCAACATCCACTTTCCCATGGGTTGGATAAATTTCATGAAAGTAGATTTTCTACAGCCAGAAACTGTTTCTGCTACCAATCTTCACCTGTTTCTAAATACAGTTAATTCTTCCTTATGGCCAAATGTGCTTTCACAGAAGATTGGACACCATTTATATCTACTATTGGTGATGTCAAGACAAGGAGACACCCCCCCACACACACATGCAAAACAAGCTTCTTTTAGTTTCTGTCACAAAGCTTTGGTTGGCTTGAGGTTATGGTTCACAAATGCAGACTGACCAACCAACTGTTGTTTTTTTTTAGAATTAGTGGAAAGTGGTACTATAAATAATCTGTGTGTGTGTGCGTATACATATAGACAAACACACATACAAACAGATTCAACATGTACAACTGTTAATCCAGACATTTTTTCTTTCTTTTCTTTTCCTCTCTCCATCTACTTTCTTGCCCCATTCCTTTCTGTAGAAGAGCATAGGCTTGAAATATCAAAGACTTTCATTTTTCCTCAGTGTCAAACTAATAAACCTTGTTTGTTTGTTGCTCTTCACTTGTCTCTGAATTTTTTTTTTTGACCAGTTTGGGATCATTACATATATATAAAGAAAATGGAGAATGTGAATACAAAAAAAAAAAATCAATTTATTTATATAATAGTCAATTTCACGTTCCAATTTCTTACCTTCATTCATATTTTACAATTAAAACTGCATTATGAATTCAAAAGGTAAAAATCTCTTCAGGGCAAAATTGAGATGTATTCATTTACATTCTAATGGATGGAAAGTTCCTTATATATATATATATATATATAGTATTGCTTTGATATACGAGTTAATTCATTCCCAGAGACTGCTTATAAAGCAAAAACTCATAAACAGAAAATAAAATTTGTAAAAACTCGTAAACTTGGGGCCCCATAAAGTGAAGTACTAATGTGTGTGTGTGTGTGTAAATTTGTTATGAATGTGCCTGTATAAGGTACAGCATATAACTATTTATTTACAGTTCCATTACACACCAAATATACCTTGAAAATGTAAATACATCTATGCAGATGCATCATGATATGTATAGAGTACATATAATGATAACATAACAAGAGTGATTAATTCAATTATTTCATTTCTTCATATACTTTTGAAAACATTTATTTAATTGTTTATCTTCTGAAAAAAATGATACACACAAAGTTGCACCACTGAAGCTTACTAAAGGACTGAAATAATTTAATTAATCACTCGTTTTTATTTTGTTACTCAATCATTATATACATATATATTATTCTGATGCTAATTCTTCTGCCAACCCACTGTCATTGATAATAATTCTTTCTTATTTTAGAATGAGGCCAGCAATTTTGAGGGGATGGGGAAGTTGATTACATTGATCTCAGTGCTCAACTGGTACGTATTTTATTGACTCTGAAAGGATAAAAGTCAACCGTGGTGGAATTTGAACTCAGCACATAAAGATGGATGAAATGTTGTGAAGCAGTTAGTCTGGTATGTTAAGGATTCTATCAGCTCACTGCGAAATAATAATATTAACAATAATAATAATAATAATAATAGTAATAATAATAATAATAATAATAATAATAATAATAATAATAATAATAATAATAATTTCAAATTTTGGCAAAAAGTCAGTAATTTTGAGGGAGGGTGTAATTCAATCGATCCCTGAAAGAATGAAAGGAAAAGTAGACCTTAGTGGAATTTGAACTCTGAATGTAAAACTAGAAGAAATGCCATTAAGCATTTTTCCTGGAATGCTAATGATCCTACCAGCCAGCATTACAATTATTATTATTTCTAACAGAGGCGATAAGACCATGGATTTTATGAAAAGAATGTAGTCAACTTAATTAAACTGCAGAAGGATGAAAGGCCCGTGTTGAGCTTGCCAGGATTTGAACTCAGTACATAGAGAAAGAACTAAATATTGTGTCAATTCTAACACTTTGTCTTGAAACATTTTTAAGGGGAGGATGCATATGGAAATGCTACAGAATGAATATGGACAAAAGAGTGATTAACCTTTTAGCATTTGAACTGGCTAAACACAGCCCGATTATTCTACTCATTTTATGATCAAATCAGCTAGATCCAGTTTCTCACACTTACCCTACAATTTCATTCTAAAAATATATAATCACACCATTAAATTCTCAAAAGCTATGAGACAATGCATGATTAATTCAAAACACTTTGAATAGATAAATATTACATTTGACAGAGTAATATGAATGCTAAAGGGTTAAGAAAGACAATGTCATTCGTTCATATAAGAGCAGATAGTTTCTGAGTTATTTTGAACAGTATTACCAGTTACTGCAATTACTACTACCAAATATTACCACCATCACCAAATATTATATCATTAACACTACTATTACACAACAGCTACTACCTGCATTGCCATTATAACCACAAATGTTACTACTGCTATTGATTCATAGGGAAAACCCAATTTTTATGTATGAGAAATCAGAGTACAATGATCTAATGAATTCATGAACCTCAAGCACTCATACAGCCATTGGTTCAGTAATTTATAAATTAAATAAATAATAACAACAATAATAATCCGTTCTACTATAGACATATGGCTTGAAATTTTGGTGGAAGGGGGCTAGATGATTACATCAACCCCAGTACTTGATTGTTACTTATTTTATCGACCTTGAAAAGATGAAAGGCTAAGTCGACCCCAGCAGAATTTGAACTCAGAATGTAAAGATGGATGAAATGCCACTAAGCATTTTTGCCCAGCATGCTAATGATTCTACCAGATCACCGATCACCATCTTATGAATTAATTAATTAATTAATTAATTATAATAATAGAAAGTTGTGGTCAATGAGGAGAGTAGATGTGATACCAATAGTAATTGGTGCACTTGGAAGTATCAGCACTCAACTACAAACATGGCTGAAAAAGATTGGTGCAAGTGTGAAGGTAGAACACCTACAAAAATCAGCATTGCTTGGAACTGCAAGAATTCTTCCCAGAGTTCTTGAAGCATGACCAGTAAACAAGTGTCACTTTAGTCTGCTGACACTTTTCATCATACCCAGCAAAATAAGCTATGAGTTTTCATCACACAATAATAAAAATAATAATAATAATAATAAAGACACAAGGCCTGAAATTTTGGGAGAGGGTGTAGTCGATTACATTGACTCCCAGTGCTTGACTGGTGCTCATTTCATCAACCCTGAAAAGATGAAAGACAAAATCGACTTCAGTGGCATTTGAACTCAGAACATAATAACAACAGTTTGTAATATAGGAACAAGGTCTGAAGTTTAGTGGAGAGTGTTCAAAATACTGTCATAGGAAAGTTAAATCAACCTATGTGGTATAAGAATTCCAGAATGTCTGCAGTGTTTACTGCTCTCACCTGTCATACCAAATGCTAACAACTTAATTTTATTTTAAGAAGAAACTTATCTTCAACCTCCATCATTATTGAAAGCTGTAGCAGATTACTGAAGCTTGTCCCAATTTTTCTGGCTTTTAGGAAATGAAAGAAATCTCTACCACCTGCATAGGATGTTCATCTTACATGGGTTATTTAAGCACATTGCTAAAACCTAACAAAACACTTGTGAATTATTCATCACCACCTTTTGATTTTATCAGTGAGACACAAATAATTTTCAAGTGGTGCCTATTTATAAGTTAACTGGGCCATTAAGTGACAGCCTAGCCACAAATAATAAGATTTGAACTATCAGTCCTTAGTGTCAAAGGACAGTATTCTAGGAACCTGGCCAGTTGTAATATTCCTCCTGTAAATTAATGAAGAAAGATTTCTAAAAACAATCAAAATTTTTGTAAAATCTCAAAACTAACAAAACACATGAAAATAATTTGCTCCTCTTCCCGACCCCTGCCTTGCAGTAAATTGTAACTAACTTCCAATGGTATCTATTTACAAATAAGTCAGCTGAGCCATTAAGTGTCTTCGTCAGATAACAAGTCTACCAGCTTGGCCAGCTGTAACTCGTTCTCAGTCAATTGAAGAAGAGAATTTAAAAGAAAATCTGATTAAAGCCAAAGAACTAGTTTAGCAGTAATCATTATGGAATGTTTGAAAATTCCCCATAACACATCAGCATCTAGGAATGATACTCCAATTTCATTCAACCAGACAAACCATAGAATACCAAACAGTTGCATCATTAAAACCTGATATTTTAAACGTTTTGATGATGAACATGTTGGAAACTTCAAATTTTTTTAAATTTATGTAATTATTTTTAATTTATATAATTAAAAAAAACCCTACAAAAACTTAAGTATTACATCAATGGTAAATTAAGATGTCAGTAGGTAAAAATTTCACTATAGGTTTATGTCAGAACCTTCTGATAAGCTATATTCAAAACATTCAACTACCAAAAAATAACATTACAATCAACTTTAACTAAGAGCCAGCAAATTTTTTGATTATTTAGAAAATTAACTGAAAAACATATGCAGTGCAGTTTATCATGAAAGGTTTAGTATTACAGCAGGAGAAATGTCAGCAAGGGGAATAACTTAAGTAGAATAGTGTAGTTATCTCAGGTGTATATTATACATAGGATAAAAAGCTTTTGATGTACAACACGTTTTCAATTTAAACTAAATCTAAACCAGCTGTATTATGTGAAAATCCTTATAATCAGCTGATATAAGCAGATTATATTCAGAGTCAGAAAAATATCAGTGGTAGATTAGATAGATTATATATATATATATACACACACATCTAGGTGCAGTATGGCCAACTGGTAATGAAGTTTGGTTTGCAACCATGCAAACCAAACTTACATGGTTTGCATAGTTTCAATCCACAGCCCGTTCACCTCATTAATGGAATTGGGCAGATAGAAAACTCTACAGAAACCTGACAGATGGATTTTTACCTGTAATTCAAAAAAGTTACAGCCTTGTCACACATTGTGCCAAGCTGATTCTATATGAGAATTATGTTAAGGGGTTACACATGTCTGTGGAATGTTCAGCCACTTACACACTAATTCCATGAGCAGGTAATTTAGTTGACTGAACAACTGAGACTGACAGAAAACCACACACACACACACACACACATACATACACACACGTGTGTGCAGGAGAAAGATGTTATGATAATGGTTTAAACCATATGTTTAAAATAAAATACCTTAGTTGCTGCTTCAACATTTGCTCCTCTTCGCAGTAATTCTGTGACAATATTAATATGGCCTTCCTTAGAAGCGAGGTGGAGTGCGTTGAGGCCATTCTGAAAGAAGAAGAAGTAAAAAAAGATTATTAGATCATCTATCATTGATTGATAGTACAAAACAGAAATATCAAGAAGAAATGTATAATTTACAATAGTGGACACAAAATAAAATTAAGAAGACAAGAGGGGAAGGAAACCTCTATAGAGCTACTTTATTTGTTAGAAACAGAAGCTAAATCTGAAAATCATGGCCTGTCAATTTAAAAAGAGAATCACATTGTAGTCTTAGATATATTCTGTAATGAACAAATAAATAAATAAATAAAATCAGAGAGACTGGAATGTTGTCTTTGTCAGGATTGAACTAGGACTATATAACAACTGTGACCCCTAACTATAAAGTTCAATGAGGTCATACTTGCAAAGCATCGAAGATCAGGCGCTTGGTTGCACTAATAAAGTTTATCTGAGATGAATTCCTTGCAGAGCAGTTCCAGTCATATACTGGGACAGTTAAGTCAATTAAACCTGCAAATCTGTTATCTCAGTTGCAGAGTGAATAAATGCTATTCTTTACTTTTACTACTACTACTACTACTACTACTACTATTATGATGACGTCATCATCCTCATCACCAGTCCATTTCCCATGCTAGAGCACTACTTTGAAGAATTTTAAGAGAAGTGAATAAACCCCAGTATTCATTTTTTTCAAACCTAGTACTTATTCAATTGGTCTTTTTGCTGAACTGCTAAGTCATGGAGACAAACACACCAACACCAGTTGTCAAGCAATGGTGGTGGGGGACAAACACAAACACACATGATGGGCTTCTCTCAGTTTCTGTCTACCTAATCTACTCACAAGTCTTTGTCTGGTCCAAGGCTATAGTCGAAGACACTTGCTCAAGGTGCCATGCAGTGGCACCAGAACCATGTGGTTGGGAAGCAAACTTCCTACTAGCCAATGTGAACCTGGCTTTCTTATTTTAGATACACAGTGCTGGTGTTCCACCAAGACTTCTCATACCTTAGATAACATGATTGACCACATAAGATGTATTACTGCTCTCAACAGTAGTAAAAAAAAATATGTATCAGCTTGCACCCATTATGATGAGGATGGCAGTTGTCCAAGTGATAGAAACATAGCTCAAGTAATGGTCAGAGGGGTTGTTATTCTTTTACTGTCTGAAATTAGTATCCACAATAGCTCATCAGTATATAACAGGAACTAAAAATGTTATGTAGACTATACAAACATCAAAGATTAGATAGGTTAGAAGTTTGAAAATACTGGGACTTATGTAATCAAATACTGTAATCCACTATACACTTTCCCTAAAATTTAGAGCCTTGTATCAGTGTTAAAAATCCCTCAAAAGAAGAGACAACAGCTGTGGAAAACAGTAACTGTTGATGTTATTAACCCTTTAGCATTTAAACCGGTCACATCCAGCCAAAATATTCAACTTGTTTTATGTTCAAATCAGCTGGATTCCAACCTCTCACGCCTATGTTTTAATGTCATTCTAAAAATAAGCAATCATATCATCAAAATCTCAGAGCAACAAGATAATGCATGTATAATTCAAATCAATGTAAATAAATATTACAATTTACAGAGAAATCTGAATGCTAGAGGGTTAACCCCTGATGAAACCTAATTCAGCAAGCTCATAAAACAAAGATATCCTAGCTGTGAGCAACCCACCTTCTATACAGACACAATGAATCCAAACTGAATAATATTACTGAATGTGTCCTTTCCTTTCCTTACGAGTGCAATTTAGGTGGAGGGAAAGCTTCACTGCTATTTCTTGCAGGGTTAGAGACAAGCTCCCTTGTTAGCTCACAATATTTTAATGTGTATTGGTGAAAACATGCCTAACCTCACACTATAGGGAGGAGTTCACTGAGTTCTCTGTACCCCAACTCCATAACATTTTTCATTAGCGGTTGAAACCAATTCATTTCACTTGTAATATAATATTTCTGTACTTTTATCTTCATCTATTTATCTTACCTTATGTTGTACTCCAGTCTACTGACATCCTCCTGTGTCTAATTTCTGAATATAAATATCTATAAAACTTGAGTTCAAAATAATTCTATGGCATGATGTAGGCAGTCAGTCAAATGACTGGGTGTTACCCACAGATTTATTGTTCCAGGTGTATCATGTCTGTCTGGGTGGGGACTATACTGTTCACTAAACTATGCAGTAGTTCTGTGTTTAGGAGAGAGAGAGAGAGAGAGAGAGAGAGAGAGAGAAAGAGAGAAAGAGAGAGAGAGAGAGAGAAAGAGAGAGAGTGTGTGTGTGTGTGTGTGTGTGTGTGTGTGTGTGTGTGTGTGTGTGTGTGTGTGTGAATATTCATCTACCTCAAAAATGTAGACCCTAAAATCTGGAGATGAACTCAAGATTAAAAGTTTTGAAATGCAGTGGTTATGGTCTATACTAAGGGTATCCTTATGAAACAGGTGTAGAAGTACTTCCATAAGAAACGCTCTACACATGACAAGACATTAATGCTGAGGTAATGTTGGTAAAGAGACTGAAATGATTCAACCATGTAACAGGAAAGTCACCCAGTAACTACATAGTGCTGGTGTTCTATCAAAACTTCTCATACCTCAGATAACATGATAGGCCACATAAGATGTAGACCTGTCATTTACATAAAGACAAAGGGTTACTGCTCCCAACAGCAGTAAAAAAAAATATTACGATGAGGATGGCAGTTGCCCAATTGATTAGAATAGATTGAGAGTCTCAAGTGATAGAAACATAGCTCAAGTAATAGTTAGAGGGGTCGTTACTCTTTTACTGTCTGAAATTAGTATATACAATAGCGCATCAGTATATAATAGGAACTAAAAATGCTATGTAGACTATACAAACATCAAACATAGATTAAAGAGGCTAGAAATTTGAAAATATTTTACTGAAGTATAATGGTTAATGAGACTCAAAAGAGATGAGATTAAGGCACTTGATTACTAGTTACATGTTCTAATTAACGTATTCATAACACTTCTTTAAAAAAAAAAAAATCAAACTATTCCCTATTTTCACAGGTGAGTGGATAATAGAAAACATCCTACAGTAAAAACATTTCCTCCAATAAACAAACTATCTCACCATTGCAAGCAACAATTATTGATACCCTACAAAGCTCTGCTGAGGAGCTCTGTAGTATTGCTCTCATATCTGGGATGATGTTGCTGCTGTTGCATACAGATCACCTCAGAAAAGGGCCTTCCAAATGGCCGATATAAAATCATCACTCACAGACATGCTCCAGCCTTTCACTCACAAAGCATGCAGTCTCGTCTCTGTTAATTCTACTGCTACTATAAAGAGCTGGCAGGGCTCATGCTACCTTCACTTGAGCATTCTTGTCCCATTTGTCTCTCCTTCTCTCATCCCCCTAGCTGAGTCCAACACTAATCACTGCACCGTCCCAAAACAGGCTTCTGGAATTCCCCCCTGTCCATGTCTTTCTAACAAGTGGTTATTTATAAAGGTTCAAGAGAAACAGCAATGACATCAATCTCACTGATATAAAACAGCTTGCAGTGATGTCACAGTATTACCAATCATTTTTGAAAGAAACAAGACCAACACATATTTGGAGAGAAGTTCACTGATTAAATTAACTCAAAACTTGACTGGCACTTTATTTCATTGATCTTAAATGGCTGTAAAGTAAAGTTGGTCTCAACTGGAATTTTAATTTAGTATGTAAAGAACTGGAGAAATACTGCAATGCATTTTGTCTGATGCTCAAACTATTCTGTCAGTATATTATTATCATTATTAGCCTTGACAGTGCTAATAATAATAGTAATAATCTTTTCTACTATAGGGACAAGGCCTGGAATTTTGAGAGAGAGAGAGGCTTGTTCATAATATCAATGCTAGTGCTTGATTGATACTTGTTTTATCGACTTTGAAAGCTAACTTCCGCAAAATTTGAACTCAGAATGTAAAGCTGGAAAGAAATGCAGCTAAGCATTTTGTCTAGTGTGCTAACGATTCAACCAATTGGCTGCCTTCTTAATAATAATAATAATAATAATACAGATGTCCGTTAGTGATTGTGTAGACAAATAAATAGAAAAATATAGTGAGAAAGAGAGAGATAGTGAAGGTGAGAAGACGAAACCAGCAAAGAGAGGACAACCCATCATACAGGAATGATGAGAGAGAGAGAGAGAGAATGTATGTGTGTGTGTGTGTGTGTATATATATGTATATATATATATATATATATATATATATATATATATATATATATATATATATATATATATATGCACATGTGTGTTTATGTAATATAACAAGTGGTTAGACTGCTTTGTTGAAACAAACCCATCCAATCCATTTTGGCAAAGAAAGGTGAACATGATGATGATGATGATGATGATAATAATGGTGGCAGTGGGGTGGATGGTGGTGACATTATATGGTCTGTAATTTAGCACAATAGCCATCAGTTATCGATTGTGGAAGCAGATAAATTGCTAATTAGATTGGAAAATTCTATAGTTCATTTATCATTATGTAATCCCACTGGTTCTACTGCTGCCATCCACCACACACTGCTATTAGTTCTACTATTTATTATCATAGCATTAAACACCAGCACCACTAGTTTTACTTCCATCATAACAATACATGACACCACGACTATCACCACAATTCAGAACCAGAACCAGTCCTACTTGCAGAGACTGCTGTACAACATCACTATCAATACTTAATCTTTTAAGTGTATGAGGGAACTTTAATTTGATAGAAATAATAGTTATATCTCTATCAAATTGTACCCTACTTTCTTTAACCCTTTGCCTGTCTGAAGCATTTTCATAAGTTTGTCCTAAATGTCCATGTTTGTTTTCAGATTTTTAGTTAGCCCTTATTTCATATGTTCTGAGTTATAATAAAACTTTACTTTGTAAGTCCAAACTTATTTTGGTGGTTAAAAAAAAAAATGGGAATATGTATCATATATATGCATAGATGCCAGGAAAATATGTTCTGTTTATCACTGTGCTTGAGAAGACCTGATAAGCCAAGTGAGACCATAGCCCGTGGCCTATGCCAGTGGGTGTAACCAGCCTACTTATGAATACACCTCATTCATTGGACAATAAACTTTGCTTGCGAAGACACATTGAGGCAAATGAAATCAAAATCGCTGATGTGGCTGATGACAGTACTGCCTGATTGGCACTCGTGCCAGTGGAACGTTAAAAACACATCCGAACATGGGATGTAACCAGCCCACTTATGAGTACCCCTCATTCATTGGAAAATAAACTTTGCTTGCGAATCGCTGATGTGACTGATGGATTGGCTCTTGTGCCGGTGGCATATAAAAAGCACCATTCGTGCATGATCGTTGCCAGAGTCGCCTTACCGCCACATGTGCTGGTAGCATGTGAAAAACATTTGAGTGTGGCTGTTGCCAGAGCCACAAGATTGGCTCCTGTGCAGGTAGCATGTAAAAAACACCTTTTAATGTGGTCGTTGCCAGTACCGCCTGACTGGCCCTCATGCCGGTGGCACGTAAAAGCACCCACTACACTCTCAGAGTGGTTGGCATTAAGAAGGGCATCAGCTGTAGAAACTTTGCCAGATCAGATTGGAGCCTGGTGTAGCCTTCTGGTTCACCAGTCCTCAGTCAAACCGTCCAACCCATGCCAGCATGGAAAGCGGATGTTAAACGACAATGATGATACACAGGACAGGTAAAGAGTAAAAAGAAAAATGAGGAAGGACACATCGAATAATGCAGCCTGACCAATCCTACTCCCAGAGACGGCTACACAACATCACTATCAAGACTAATACTTTGAGCCAATGAAGGAACTTTAATCAGCTAGAAATAACAACCAAATCTCTCTTAAATCATATCCTACTATCATTGAAAGACAAGAAGGACTCGTTGAATAATGTAATGTTAGATACATTATGACTGAAAAATGATAGAATGATCAAAGCCGGTGACCTTTTGATTCAAAGTCTGCTTGACCAGGAGTGACCTGGAGCTTAGCAACAAACAGTAACCTAGTCCTATGATCATATTACACAGTACCATCAGCACATGCCACATTACACAATACTACTATACAACATTGCTATCAATTACCCATTAGTACACACTATACTGAACACACTATAACCACTATTCTAATGCACTACTAATACAAAACAGCAGCAGTACTACCACTATTACCACTGCCAACAGCACAAGACTACATGCAACACAACAGCATCACCATTGCCATCACCACCATGACAAAAAACACCACATCTGCTACCAACAGTCCTAGTATCACTATCAGAATACACACCTTATCATTCTTGATACCAACACCACCACTGCCTCTGTAGCCTATTAGAGGCAAGTAGCCAACCTAACATAGTTCCAAGTGATGTATCAGTTTTGCAGACATCTTGAAGCATTCAGCTAAAAGACAGCATCACATACCATTAGTAGTGGTGAGAGTGGGTGGTGATTACCTAAGGGTGGTTAGTTATATATCTTTATAAATGTATGGTTACATAACAGATGTAACAGCATCCTCAGGTCATAGTTACACAACAGTGGAGTAACATTAAGGCGGTAACTGTAGCTCTCTATAGGACTGTTACACTGCAGAAGTGTAACACTGACATGAATGTCAATGTAACAGGACTGTCAAGACACAGCTGTTACATAGATCTCAATTGTTTTATACATTTGTAATATATCCTACAGATACAGAGGGGCAATTGTATACCACAAACCTTTAAGTTACACTCTGTAGTTACATAATTAGTAGAGTGTAATAGAGAAAAGCTATGCTATAACAAATTTAATCATCAGGCTTCAAAATTTCCTATCACAAGGTGGAGAGAGAAGGTGTGAGAGAAAAAGAGGGTGAAAGAGGAGAGGGTGAGAAAGGAGGAGACGGAGAATTCAATTAAGTTTTCAGAAAACAAACACTAATTATGGAATCTTTAGAAAGTAACGAGTCTCTCGTTTCTTTCTTTTTTGTTTCTTCATTGTAGCTGTTTCTTCAAGTCATAAACTAAACTGATGAATAAACGATATAAATAAAACAAGAATCTATATAAAGGAGATTGCTAATGAGAGAATAAATTATTTATTCTGATAGCAAAATAACGGGGAGAAAGTTTATACAAGAGGTAAGCAATAACAATTATAAAATGTTCTAGATACAAAGCTGGAAGAAAAGGAGTGGCCTTAATAAATAACAAGATCCTCCTTATGCCTTCATACACGTTGTCTGCTAAAAACAACAACCTCTGTTTGTATCAAAGCATGAACGACTCCAAACAATTTGCCAAAAGCATGGCACAGCACTCACATTCAACGTCAGCAAACTGTGTGAGAGAACAACATTCTATGAAGACAGGATGGCTAATCTTACGTTGTTTGTGGCGGCTAATAAGACTATGAGATGATATATCTTCAGTATCTAGTTTCAGTTTATTAAAAATAGACATCTGCTACTGAAGGAATCTCAATCTTGGCAAACAGCGACAATACAACTATTGACATAACTCTACTGACAATGTTTGTTGTGTCATTCCTTTCAGTTAAGACTTTAAGGTGTATCTCACATTTCATTAGGTAACCCCTACTTCTCCTGGTAATTACTATCATGTTTACTTTCTCAAGCTGGCATGGATTGGGTAGTTCTGCAGTACACAGCCTCTTACCATGTGCCCTAATTCTGCATCTAGTCTTTTGTGCAGACCAAATTTCTCAGGTATGCTTGCACAACTTTTTCTCACAGCTTCCTTAAGGAAGCCTTGAGATAAAATAGTGCAAGCATACCATAGATACATTCTGTCAATGTGAGAGGTGTAAAAGTACCACAAGCTAGTGATGGAATATATCTGCGGTATGTTTGGTCCTACATACATCTATATATTCAATACTTAGATGCAACATCAGTATTGTATCAAGGAGTCACAAGGTGTTTCAGTACTTACAACGTATGTACAGATTCATCCAGATGACCCAATCAACATCAGTGTGTGTATGTTGTAAGACCCAAAATACACAGTAACTCCAGAATATAACACTGATGATGTGTCCAAGTATTGCATCTGTAGATACATATGAAGAATATATCACAGATATATTCTATTACCAGCTTCAGACATCATCCACAGAAATATTGCATCATATCTCTTGCATAGTTTCAATATCTTTTTTTTTAATATTTATTTCAGCTTCTTTGTCTGTTAATTATCACTGCAGAAGTCTGTGTACCATGAGATGAGGTGAATGTTTCAGGCTGAGCCTTTTGCAGAAGAAAAATGGTTAGAAATGTGTTAGGGAAATAGTGATGAATAATGGAAGAATGGTAAGGTGGGGAGAAGACCAGGTAATGTGGCTTGTGACATGTCACAACTAAAACAATGTAGCAAAAGAAAGAGAGGGGAAAGAAGAAATGAGGTGAAAGTATAAAAATGATATCTCTCTCTCTCTCTCTCTCTCTCTTTCATATATCATCATGATTTTATGGTTGTTTTTTCATGCATGCCTGGGTTTGAAATGTCTTCTTCAGTGCAGCATCACACAATTTGCTGCAGTCCCTTGTCTTCTAATTCATGAGATTCTGTATCCACAAATTAACCTTCAGCACCTCTCTCTCTCACACGCACACACACATACACACACACACAGAGCAAAAGGCATAATATCAGAGGAAATGGAAGGATAGTGTGTCAGAGAAAATGGAACAGTGACAGGTATCAACACTGTTTGTTTGTAGGAGGGTGTGTGCCAAGACATGGATGTATAAGGGGTAGAAAACTAAACAGACAGTTTTGCAGTTGTACAGGAATCTGTACAACTGCAAAAATGTAAGGGTGTAAAACAAACTTGAAAAGTCCTAAAAAAAAAAAAGTACAGAGAGAAGAGTGAGTTGTGAGAAGACAGAAATGTATAGAAATAAGAAAAAGCAAAATGTGTTGATGCTGGTAGAAGCTGTGCCAAGAGTAAAAATAATACTTTTAAAAATTTCTTAGGAGAAAGACCCTGCCTAAAATGGTAGAACTCGTTCACCTCTCCTTACAACACCCACACTTATTTTTTTAGAAATTTTATTAACCAAATTATTTTTGTGGTTATAGACCATCACTAATTTTCTTTTCCTAGACAAATCCCCCACCCTTTAAGAAAAAAAAAATGTTTTTACCATATCCTGCAAGCCTCTTTTATAACATTGTCCAAGATATTCTTCATTTAATTCAAAGACAAGCCTTGCCACACCTCAATTCTTCACACAACAAAATAACTTACTTGATCTTTTTTTTACAAATTTTATTAACTATATATTTTTTAAACCACATAGACAATCACGACTTATATTTTCCTTCTCTACATTTTGTTAGATTTTCCAGGAATGAGAGAGTTTTTGATGTTAGGTAACAACAAAGATCCTGTGAAGTGTTCTGTGAACCAAAGGCTTGTAAAGCAGATATCATTCAACATTGTTATAGATATCATAAAAATTTTGGCAGAAACAATTACCATAGTCACAGATTAGGGCATAATTCTTCTAAATTTGTTTTACCCAAGTCACAATATTTCCAAGGTTTTCTTGCTTAACTTTTTAGATTTAGAGGAAGAACTGGTATATACAATTGGTGTCCTTACTGGTGCTAGTCTACAGAGAAGAAACATAATTTACTTTTGACACTAGCTTCCTTCCTTTTCCTTTAAACCCAATACAAATCTGCTATACAAAGACTTAATGAAATTACAAGTCATTAAGGTAATGAGCCATCAAATTTGAGCCAGTTTTAAAAATCCCACATCTGAATTCTATCACACTTTCTGTTAATTATTTCTTAAACCTTTGAAGAGAGAAAGTACTAAGTCAACCACAACAGGATCTGAACTCCATACAGTAGGAACAATGCTGGTTCATAAGTCAATGGGGGAGCTTCTACATAGACACACAACATACAAGAAATAACATCCAACTTTCTTTCTTACTATTTTAAAAAGCAAGGTCCTATTAGACAACATAGTTTTAGATTACATTATGCTTGAAATAAAAGATAAAATGGTCACAACCAGAATATCTTTGATCACTAAGTCTGTTCAATTTAAATGGTACCAACTAACCAGCAACAATTTCAAGGTTCCTTTATGGCACCAAATAAAAGTCTCCACTAAAGGATGTACTTTAAGGGGCCAGAAATAATTAACAATGAAGTAGAGCAGTTAATGTACTATGGTGATTTTATTGAAACCACAAGGGTTAAACAAAGAGGGGACAATACAAGGGACAAATGGGGAATATGGATTACTCATCATTTGGTCAGTCCTTGTGCTATACCTCTTTGAATAACACAACTGTGCTTGCCACAAACTGGCAGGTTAAAAACCAGTTCCACTTCCTACTTCACAGTTGAATGGTTTTGTGAGAGGAAGAGATAATGACTGCTAAGATGATAAACAATGTGTAAATTCAACAAAACCTACTGCATCCAGCTATCATGGAAACCTGAATATCAAATATGAATTTCAAACACCCAGATATTGAACAGGTACAACAGGAAAAAAAAATGCAATTTTAGTGATTGATAGGATAGTTAAAGCATAATAGGATTTAAGAGAATTAATAATTTTACAACAATTTTATAAAAAAATTTGTGGCAGAAAAGAATTATGCATGAAATGTGAAAAAAAGAAAAAAAAAATTTGATAAAATTCTAAAAAAAGTCAGTAAAGGTTAATATATGATGTTATACCCATCATTAGAGAAGACACAGTAGCAGCTTTAATTTTTGTGGTTGTAAATCCTATTCACTAAAAGTTATTAAGTTAATCCTTTCACAAAGATCAGGTATTCATTCACATAGTTAAGCGCTTATCTCAGTTGTCTGTAGCCTTGGGACAACTGGTCTTAAGTTAAGGGCACCAATTTACACCATGTAACTCATCCCAGGAAGGCTACAGATATGGTAAATTTGGGTAATTGGATGTTCAGTATTTTGTCATCCAGAGACACAACAAACTGTTTTCTATGTGACATGAATCCACAACCTTCAGATCAGTAATCTTATTATTCATTTGGCCTCTGTTCATTAGTAAAGTACAGCTAAAATGATGCAATAAAAATCTGGGTGTTTGACATCTGTATGTTGTCTCCAAATTACCTGTGCTCCCACAAGCCAGATAATGTTGTTGTTGAAACTTCCATGTAGGCTTTCTACAGGGGACTGGTTGTTGGGAAGGGTGGTGACATTCTCTGGGAAACACTGAAAAACACTGGCATTCAACTTCTCTTTCAGCCAGTAACTATGAATATCTCAGAAATTCCTGGCCTGACATTGGTACTGGGGCCATTGTTGGTTTGAGATAAACTCTACCAATATTGAAGGATAGTCAGCAAAGGCTGTTTGAGACACATGCAGAGCAATGAAACTTTTCTGGAGGCCTTATTCGGTGTCTGAGTATTGCTGACATGTAGAATTTTGTTGAACAGCTGGGGGTTTTTTTCTTCTGTAGGATGGCTCTGATTATTGGCCAACTCCATCATGAATATCACTTTACCACCTTTCTTTCACTGGGCAGGCAGTTTTCCTGTGGCTGGTGGCTATGGAGGAAGAGGTTGTATGGTGGATATAACTAAAAAAATTGAATCAAATACTTTTCTCCTGGATCAAGTCCTTAACTTTTTCAAGTTCCACTTAGAAAGAAAGATGGAGTAGACAGTGCAGTGTTGCTCTCCAGTAAATTTGTTGAAAGGTGAGGGAGAGTGGTGAGTAGGGCCCGACAGATTACTCTTGGCATGCACCCATAGGTCAAAGAATACAACTTGGAGAGGACACTTGCCATTGGTAGGTCAGGTAATTCTAGATCTCTGAGAGCCCTTTGCAGGCTCTCCAAGACTGAAGACATTGACAATTAATGCCCAGCTACTCTCTCATCCGACTTATGTTCTACCTCTCATGCAATTTATCACATCCAGCAACAGATCATTCTCAACTCCTTTCTCTCCAGGCTCCATATCATTCATTTTGAGTCCATTGTACAGAATTCATTGAGGCAGATTTTCTGTGGCCTATGCCCTTCCTGTAGCCAGTCCTTCCTTTCTTTTCCAAGCAAGATAATATTTACCACATGGCTGGATATGTTTACAAGAAAGATTTGAAACAAACGACACTGCTTGTATGAAAACAAGTGACACTCGTCTACAACTATCATGTGATACCAAGATAAGGAGGCACAAATATATACACACAGAACAGGCTTCTTTCAGTTTCTGTCAACCAAATCCACTCACAAGGTTTTGGTTAGCCTGGGGTTATAGTAGAAGACACTTGCCCATGGTGACATGCAGTAAGACCAAACCAGCAGAACTTCCACAATCATTATCCATATCTCATTATCATGTGGCAGCATCACTCCTTCCATGCACATCATACAGTCTGTTCTTTGTATGGAGAGATAGACACAAAGCTTTTGTTGGAAACATGTAGTTGCAAATGTGAACCACTAATTACATTGATAATATGATAAGTCCGATTAATTAGTCTGGTAAAGTAATAGAAAATAAAGAAAGTCTTCCCTGCCCTCTCTCTAACACACAAAGCAATGTTAGGGAAATATTCAAAAAATTTGGTCAGTCACTAGCCTTTGGTTTATGACAAGTAAGACATCTGCCTCACACAGAGACATTTAATTCACAAACACAATAACCCTCACCTCAAAGTATCCTTTATATTCTAACAAAAAAACAACAACTACTATATGCTTTTACCAAACAGCCCTGAATTAAGTGTTAGACAAAGGGAGGAAGTTTTATGATACTTGCAAGAAAATGAAATGAAATAAACTGGTCTTCAGGGTTGATAAAGTACCAGACAAGTATAGAAGCCAATGGTATCAACCACTCTCCCTTTCCCTCAAAATGATTGGCTAAGTGCTTAGTTCAGAAATCATTATTCATATCTGGTTTGTTAAATCTGAAATCTGTTAAATTGGGGGTCTGTTAAATCATGAGTGCGCGTGCACACAAACACATATATAATTATAATGTGCCAAATTAATCCTAAGTAAGGATTATTGTGTGTCATTTGGGATACTAGCAATTAGTATGTAGGTTGTAAATTCTATTTTACATATCTCACCAAATACAAACCAACAAAGAGGACCCTCTCCTATATGATCACTTGACTTGCTAGAAACAGCAGCCAAATCTCTCTCAAATGATATCCTACTGTCTTAACAAAAGAAGGATACTTTAGACAGCATAACCCTCAATATACAAAGTCACAGCTGGGAAGCTTTTAATCAGAGGTTTGCTCAGTTAGGAATGACATCTTACTGAACATGACTGCCCCATACCACCAACAAAATATTTACAAATCAAAATGGAAGCTTCTATGTTACTCATTTAACCTTCCAATATTTGTGGTTATATTTCCCTCAGTTAACTGTTTCCTTTTTTCCTTTTTTTTTTTTTTAATAAATAGAGAATGTTTGCACCCATTTGTTACCAATCTATTTGAAACCACTCATAATTCTATGATACAAACTCCCAGCTTTACCATGATCTCAGTTAAAACTTTCCAACAAAATTTCATATTAATTTATGTTCAAACACCAGCTAAAATAATGACAATGTCATTTTAACAAATTCTTTATTATTGGCAAAATTAATTGAAACAAAGACTGTATTTAAATGGAAATATAACAACAAAGCTCAAACTCTTGGCATGTCCTGGCCTGGTGGACTAGTCCTGTCTTGAAATGTTAATTAAATCATTCAGGTATGACTGTGTGGTAAGAGGTTTGCTTCCTAACCACATGGTTCTGGATTCAGTCCCACTGCATGGCACTCTGGGCAAGGTCTTCCACTCTAGCGTTGGTCTGACCAAAGCCTTGTGAGTGGACTGGGCAGATGAAAAGTGAAAGAAGACTATCATATATGCATGCGTGTGTTTATTCCCCTGTAACTTAGCGGTGCAACAAAAGAAATTAATAGAATAAGTACCAGGCTTTACAAAACAAAGTATTGGGGTTGAGTCATTTGACTAAAAGTTTTCAAGGCGCTGCCCCAGCATGGCTGCAGTCTAATGACTGAAACAAGTAGAAGAGGAAAGACGTGTTACCTAATTCTACTTCAAAGTTCTATTTGTCCAAGAACATGACAACTATCACTACAGCACAGCACTAACTAGATACACTGCTAAATAGACTACCACGACACACCTTCTACCACTGTCAATACCAACACTACTTCATGCCAGCACCAACACCACCAGAGACTACATACAATCACCATCACCACTACAAACACTACATGCTATCATCATCACCTCTGTATACCATCACCAACACTACATACCGCCATCACCACTACCACCCACACATTCCACCATCACTACTACCACCAACAACCACACTACATACCGCCGTCACCACTATCACCAACACCCAGACAACATTCCACCATCACCACTAGCATCCACACTACATACCATCACCACTACTACTAACACCCACACTACATAACATTTCATAAACACTACATACCATCATCAGTACCACCACCACCACCACTACCAACACTACATACCATCATTACTACTACCACCATCACCACTACAATCCAACCCTGTATACCACCATCAGAAAAACCTCACCCCAACCCCCACCATTGACACACACTGCATACCACTCCACTTCCCCACCACCGCCGCCAACCTCATCTGTGTCTCCCGCAGTAGAGCAAAAACTGCTATTTGTTCGAGCATGAATCCACAGCCAGCTGCACCAGGAAAGGTGCACTACGAGAACAAGCTACACTTGCATCTATCACTGCAGTAATTTTGCCGATCAATACATTAGAGGCGGCAGAGGAAGGTAGGACAGTGTGTGTGTGTGTGTGTGTGTGTGCAGAAGTGTGACTCACATATCAACACTTGTTTACTGCAACAGTCTGTCCTATATATTGATTAATGTTCTGTTGCTGACGGAGGTGTAATGGTGGTGATGGTGTACCGCTGGTAGTATGGTGGCATTTATGCAGTGGTGGTGATACACAGCCGGTAGTGTGGTGATGTACTGCCGGCAGTGTAGTGGTATTCATGCAGCGGTTCTGATGGTGGTGGTGTAGTCTGTGACCGTGAGATACAGAAATAGTATGTAGTAGTAGGGCAGTATTTGGCAGAGTGGTAGTTTGATAGTGCGTAGAAATGGTATTGTGTAATGTGTGATGGTGACACGTAACATAGTTCGTGTTTGTGAGGGATATATGTAATGCATAGTAGTGGTGTGTAACATGTGGTGGAAACATATAATACATGATGGTATTGTGTAATGTGTCAGGCAGTGTGTAACATTTGGTGGTAGTAACATGTGGTGGCAGTGTGTAAGGCATGATGGTGATATGTAACATGTGGTAGTAGAGTGTAACATGTGGTGGAAAAGAGTAACATGTGGCGATAGTAACATGTGACAGTGTGGTGGAAGTGTGTAAGGCATGGTGGCAGTGTGTAACATGTGGTAGTAGAGTGTAATGCATGGTGGCAATGTGTAATGTGCAGTAGTGGCAATGTATAATGTACACTAGTGGCACACATCAATGTATACAATGGCTGTGTTTAATGCGATGGTGGTTGTGGTGTTGCTGGTAGTAGTGGTGGTGGTGGTGATGGTAATACACCAGTGTAGTAGTCAGAGCTAAACCATGTCAGGTTCATTAGAACACCTCTTTACTGTATCACCATTGTACAATCAATAAACAGAGAGAGAGAGTTGAAGGGATAAGATGTGCGTACATGTGTGTGTGTGTGTGTGTGTGTGTGTGTGTAGATATATAGAAAGAGAGGGTGGTAGTGAGAGAGTGTGTGGGAGACTGAATGAGTGAGTGCCAGTAGAGCAGCGGAGTATGGCAGTGCAGTATTGAGCGATGATTCAGTCACAGTAACCTGCTAGGCTAGAAAGAAGAGAGAGACAGAGAGTGAGAGAGAGGTAATTCTATTGACATTAGTAAGATCAAGCATTGATGATGGTGGTGGTGGTGGTGGTGGTGGTGGTTGTTGTTGTTGCAGGGGTGGCAGCAGCGGCAGTAGCTATGATGGAGATCTCGGATACCGACACTGGTAAGCAATGTATGGCATTGCTTGCTGTATATGTGCGTGTGTGTGTGTGTGTGTGTGTGTGTGTGTGTGTGTGTGTGTGTGTGTGTGTGTGTGCGTGTGTGAGAGAGAGAGTGCATATGTGAGGGTGCGTATAAGAGTATGTGTGTTACTGCAACTGTTGGTAATAACTGAGAGGTAGATGGGGGGGGGAGGAAGAGAGAGAGAGAGAAAGAAAAAGAGGAAGAAATAAAGGAAGGAAAGAAAGAAAGAAAAGAAGAGAGAAAGGATGCAACTGTAACACACTTGTAGTACATTTGTTGAAGAACACAGAAGCAAAATTTCTACAGAGATGTGAACATAATAGACAAACTATCTCTATCACCACCACCACCACCATTATTACCACCACCCCACCACTAACCATAGAAACAAGATGTCTTGAAGAAAACACTTGTTTGTCTTAAAACAACAATTACAAAAATAACATCAAGTTCAAAAGTTTTATGTTATTTTATGCTTTTCGTGTTGTTGTTTGTTTTAAAATTTAAATGAAAAACAAGAAGTGAAAAGTAGGGAAAAAAATATACATATATTCATCATCATCACCATAGTAATTGCTAGACATATGTTTGTTTCCATCACCAACTATTTAAAATACCGCCACTATCACACCATCCGCTACATCTGTCATCATCTACCCACCCCTATGCCTAAGAACACTATCATCAATTACTACAACACACACTACCGCCACTGTCACACATCACCACATGTGCTATCACTGCCACACCAAAAATTACACCAATCACCACTGTGGTACCCACTGTGTCACCTACAATCTCCAGCGCTACCCACCAATGCACATGATTTATTCAGCTAAAATCCCCTAAGGCAGTGCTCCAGCATGGTCGCAGTCAAATGACCAAAACAAAAAAAAAGAATACCATCACTATCATCACCACTGTCATGGCCACCGAAAAGATATAAAAAGTCAACGAGAGATCTTCTGCAAGATTACACCACCTGTTAGAAATGGCCCGAGTGCTTGCAAGGCATTTATGATGCTAGACCAGTGGTTCTCAACCAGGTCCATATGACCCTTGGCAGTCCATATAAGATCTTGTTAAAATCTCATGTACAAGAAATTGGCTAAACTTCTACACTACACAAAATATTTTAACAATTCTGACAATCTTCTTTTATACAATTCCTAATAATATTTCATTATAAGAAATAAAAGAGGGTTTTTTCAAAACTTTAAATAGCAATTGGTGGTGGTGGTGGTGGTGGTGGTGGGGGGGGGGCAGTAGAGGAAAAATAAGGATCAAAGTGGTCTATGGGTAAAAAAAAAAAATTGTTGAGAATCACTGTGCCAGAGGGCAACAGATCAAGTCAATGTCCCATGTAGACCCATGGCAGGATTTGAACTCAGGAGGCAAAGAACAGAACCAAATACTGCAAGACATTTGGTCTGACATTCTTAAAACTTCCACCAAATCCCTGCTCAGGAGTGGTATTTCTTTTTATTGACCTCCCTCCACCACCACCTCTCTGAAAAGATGAAATGCAAACATAACCATGATGGAATCTGAACTCAGAATGTAGGGAATCAGAACAAACACTGTGAGGTATTCTATCTAACAACTGTGATGACTCTACAAATTTTTTGATCCACTATTATATAATCATCATCACACACTATATCTACCATACCATTGCACTATTATACAACTACTGTGCAAGTAACTCTACTATGTTCACCAGAAGCCAGGAGCTTTTCAAACTTTGCAATGGAATTCCAGTATATAAGAGAAACAGCTCCTCGACATACCATTCAAACCATCATCATAACTGACTCACATGACTACAAACTTATCATGGCTTAGATTCTAATATAGGATTATCTATTTGTTTTTACATCCATTTTTCCATGCCAGCATGCGTAAGATAAACATATTATTGAGGTGTTTGTTTTACAGTTGGATACCCTTCTTGTCTCTAACCCTTCCTTGTTTTTCAAGTAAGGGTAATTTCATACCACATCATTTGAAGGCACAAAGCCAGTGGATGACCGGTTGATAGGGGGAATAACAGCAGCATCACCACCCATAGCTGAGTCTTCTACATGTATAATTTTATAACTCTTATTAGCAAATGAAATATGTGTAATAGTAATAAATAATAACATTTTTTTCCAATCTCCTGTTTTGATATATGCTGAGATAAAAAAATTCTAAATATAAGGGAAACTGAAAAGATCATGCCCTCTCCAAGGAGACAATAAAAAGCATTTATGTGGTAGCAAAATTTTCTCCAAATAACACCCTACTATTTTAAATATGGAATGGGTATGTTAAATAATGTAATAAGTCATATATGGTAATTAATAAGTCAGGATACATGTTCTCATGATTGGTGGGGTGAATAGAGACTGAACAACAACAGCAATAAAGCAATATTGTCAATCGAGGGCAGGGAGGATGAACAAAGGGGAATGATAGGGAGAAAACACCCCTAAAAATTACATGTCTGTTATGTGATCAACTCATTAGAATCCTCATTATCTCCACTCTACTTGCCATTCTTCAGATTCTGATATTAACTAAATATATGGCAAAATCTGGAACTCAAGGAAGCTAGTAACTACTTTGCAACCAAAAATGACAACACTTTCTCTCTTAACAGAAGCCCCTAAGTGTTTTAGATTCTTCACTCCTCATGGGAAATGAATATATCAAAAACATTTCTAGGAAATCTGATATCTAAATATATTTCTTTTGAACTGAAGAAGAGTAAGTGTCTGTCGAGCTTTAGCTCATAAAATACGTGCGTGTTCTATGAAAGGGAGCTCCAACATTTCAAGCAGAACATGAATGGGTTCTTTGAAGTCTAGGATTTTCATTTCTTATTTTAGTTTTGCAATGTCTAACAACAAAGCATAATGAAAAGCAAACAAAGGAGCCCCTACGGGGTCTCTTGACCTGTTAGAATTAGAAGTAGCCAAGCCTTACTCAAATGACATCCTGCTTTTTTTTTTAAAAATGGAAGAACACATTAGATAATGTAGTCCTAGATACATTGTAAGTGGGGGGAAAGAAAAAGAATAGGTTGTTCAGTGTTGGATCACTTGGTAAGTCTGCTCAATCAGGGTTGGCCTGAGGTCAAGCAACAACAAAATACAATGTCAAACATCAAACTTTAAGATTCACAGGTATTAAACTTTTCTCTCTAAATCTATGTTAGTAATACAGTTAATCCAAGAGGAATCAGAAAGCATGAACATATAAGGTAAGCCGGAGAAAAACTACACACACAAAAAAAAAAATGTTTTCAATTAACATTATATTTCTTCAAACAATAAATTAACTTTTTAACACATTAAAAAAATATTTCTTTTGTCTAGAAAGAATTGTTTTTAAAGCCATGTATCCTTCAACCACTCAACTGCAAGGTAAGACAAAAAAAAAAAAAAAAAAAAAAAAAAAAGACTCAATCAGGTAAAACTGGAATAAGCAGAGAGTCAGATGTCATGCTGATCTGCATAGCACAATGACACCAGCAAGAACCTAATTTGCATTTTGATGAATAGTTCTGGGTGGTAAATCTAATATACTTC
This sequence comes from Octopus bimaculoides, assembly GCF_001194135.2. Lineage (NCBI taxonomy): Eukaryota > Metazoa > Mollusca > Cephalopoda > Octopoda > Octopodidae > Octopus > Octopus bimaculoides. Next base: position 122,811,299 of record NC_068984.1, on the reverse strand, counting down.
CTGTCTAGTCCACTGCAAAACAATTTCAGAGTAAATGCAGGTTGTGAATAGATTTATTTATTAAGCAATGCTGGTTGAAGTTGCTGGAACATAACATGCACTTGTATGTATATGTGGGTGTGTCTATGTAGTTGTTGTTATTGACTACAGGACAGAGAAACACAGTCAATTTTTTACTATTGAGATGTATTTTGAAAATGTGTGTGCGTGTATATATATATATACATATACATATACATACATACATACATATAAAAGCAAAGTAGCTAGTTGTAAAATCTCAAGAAGAGATGGAAGTAATAACTATACTACATCCATCTATATACATGAGCATTAATACATGAACCAATGAGAGAACATCTGCATGGTCAACGGACTTGCTAGAAATAGCAGCTAAATGTCTCTTAATCCATAAGCTAGTCTTAAACAATGTAGTCCAAGGTAAACAAGACAAATGGGCACTACTTGAATGTGACTAACCATGTCTGTTCAATCATTAATATACATCTGCACCCACTATGTGTACAAGATATATATACATACATACATACATATACACACACACACACACACATAGATACACTATCAGCTAGTTTTACAGCTGCAACAGGCAACAGTACCATTATTGCTGCACCATCTAGGTGCAACTAGCGGAGAGTAGTTGCAGCCTCAGCAGCTATTGCAGTTGGAACAGCTGGCAGTACAGCATAGCAAGTGCTACTATAGTATTAGTCAGAAGTGAAGTATCAGCTGATTGAGACAGAGAAGCTACGAAGTGATTAGAAAATAATGAAAGTACTTACTGAATTACTGGTATTGATATCGGTGCTACCTTTCAGGTATTCCAACACTTCTGACAAATTCCCATCCCGCGCTGCCCGCAAAAAGCTTGAGTTGCCGTCACTCTGCAAGAGAAGAATAAAATATAAGATGAAACAACGTTTGGTTTGAATCACAACAGTAAAAACTTTTATTAATTATAGTGAATGTAGTAATAATAATAATAATAATAATAATAAATTTTGCCATAAGGGCAGCAATTTTGGGGGAGGGAATGAATTGATTACATTAACCCCAGTGTTCAACTGGTATTTATTTTATTGATGCCAAAAGGATGAAAGGCAAAGTTGACCTTGGTGGAATTTGAACTTAACGTAGCAGCAGGCAAATTACTGGTAAGCATTTTGTCTAGTATGCAAATGATTCTGCCAGCTCAATAATAATAATAATAATAATAATAATGGCTTCAAATTTTGAAACAAGGCCAGCAAGCCCAATGGAAGCCCAGAAAGATGAAAGGCAAAGTCTACCTCAGTGAAATTTGAACTCAGAATATAAAGATGGGCAAAATGCTTAGGGGAAGGGGTATGTTGACATCATTGAACCCCAGTGTTCCACTGGTACTTATTGACCCTGAAAGGATGAAAGGCAAATCGACCCTGGTGGAATTTGAACTTAGAATATAAGCAGAAGATTATAATTCTTTGGGAAGATAAGAGTCAAAAGTCATACGGGTCCTGGTTCCCACCTCTAAATCATACCCAGTACTTGACTGATACTAATTTTCATCTTGCCTCCTCCCATGGGATGAAAGGTGAAAATAATCTAGATAGGATTTGAACACAGTAATGCAAGGCAATGAAACTAGATATTGCAAGCAATTTTGCCCAACATTCTGACTATTCTACCATATATTTATTCTTAATTATCCCTACAGGTACCATATGGAAAACAAGGATTTTACATTACAACACAATATGGGATTTAGAAGAGAGAGTACAATATAAAACAAACATTCACCATGTATGTGTTATATATATGTGTATGCATGTGTATATTTAGTAAATATGTATGAACAAGGAAAATAAAAGAGTTCTCAATATGCAACCTTTTCCTTGTAAAATATAATATGTACTCAACTAAGAAATATGAATGATCATTCAATTTAATGTTAAATTTTTGTTTTCATATAGAACATGCATAAAAACAATTATTAATACATACATACACACATATATAGAGTATCTAGTTGTAGAAAATCTGCCTGAACAGATTGTTTGACTCATGAAAGCATGGAAAGGAGATGTTAGGTAAATGATAATTATACACACACACACACACACACACACAAAGCAAGAATTCCTAAAATGTACATGGACACAAATTTGCTAGGGGAGAAATATATTTTGAGGGTGAGGATTATGGTTGAGATACTTATTAACATTGATACAGAATGGATGAAAGGCAAAGTAGACCTCAGCAAGATTTGAACTCACAACATAAGGGGATCTGACTAACTCACTGCAAAATGTTGTTTAACATGACTGAGTCAGTCACCCAGAAGATCAAAATTAATCACATGAAATGAGTAATTGGCATTGCAGAACTTACAGTTGGTATACATACATACGTACATACATTATCCAATATTTTCCACTAGGATTGTTACAATACCTGGTCATCCTCAGATGCAGTCAAACTGTACTTGAAGACCCATTGATCTTATTTTGTATTGAGTACTACATATGAAAGTAATCAACACACACACACACACACACACACACACACACACACACACACACACACATATATGGAGAAAGACAGAGAGCTTATTAATATATCTAATATAACTTAGATTTTGGACACATTTGAATCTCATACTGTCACTCTATATATTTATATATCAGAGCTTGAAACTCCTGTAGCAT
>NC_068984.1:122803223-122808369 GCF_001194135.2 Octopus bimaculoides | reverse complement strand
CCGTATTCTTTCTGTTGAAGAGCGTAGCTCGAAACGTCAAAGACTTTCCGTATTCCCGAGCGTCATACTAATATATACTTTTGTTATTTACACCACCTGTCCTCGTCTGTTGTTATTTTTTGTATATTCTCCCATATATATATATATATATATATATATATACATACGGATACAGGCGTTGTCTGTGTACTTAAGACCACTTTGCATTCACAAGATTCTACCATAGTTGTAGGTGGACAGATAGACTAACATCTTGCAAATGGAATATGACAGATGGGGACTGAGCAGAAGCCAATTATATACATGTACATACACACACACACACACACACCTTGTGTCAAAAGAGATAACTCAACTATTCCATAAATATAGATCGATAAAATAGATATATACAGCGGTTGATACAACTGACTAAAACCCTTGAAAGTGGAGCTAGTGGTGCTCCAGCACGACCATAGTTGATGGACTGAAGTGCACATACATATACGCATACATATATGTGGCTAAAATCTATTTTGGTTAATCGCATTGCTGGAAATATTAAAAAAAAAAAAAGGCATGATGATTCAACCAATTATAAATTATATGAGTGTGTGTGCGAGTGTATGTGTGTATGTATGTGAGTGTGTGTGTGTGTGTGTGTGTGTATATATATATATATATATAGATAGATAGATGTATGTATGTATGTATGTATGTATGTATGTATGTATGTATGTATGTATGTATGTATGTATGTATGTATGTATGTATATATATATATATATGATGAAATCCTGAAGCAATGAAATTATTTCAATGAAGAGAAATCAAACTGAAATATAGTAAGTTAAATGAAAACCCAAGCCGTCTTCATTATAAGCCACCCTCGCTAATACCATCTTCACCCAAGGAGTTACTCCAGGTAGAAAAGCAGAGAAAATGATGGTTAAGTTACCACAAATTTCAACATGTTGCAGGTGTTGCTGCTAGCATTGCCGGTCCATTAGCCATCATCTGACAGGAAGCCCCTTCATTACTACAAGGAAGAGGAGACCCAATAATTCCATCGCCACATCTGACTCCTTGCTGTCACACCTACTGCAGCAGTTCTGGTTGACTGATACAACAGGCAGGCAGTCAGGATAGTGGATTTGATTGGGGGGGGGGAGACAGAGGGTGGTGGTGGTGAGGATGATGATGAATGGTTGCAAGTGACTTCACAGTGACTGACAACATGAAACTGGTATGTCATTGATTTGCTTGTCAATATCAACAGAGGATGAAAGAAGGGTTCCTTCAGTAGTTCTGTTCTGTCAATTGAAGAGGGTGGAAGGGAGAGAGAGAGAGAGAAAGAGAAAAGAAAAAGAGAATTAGAGAGAGGGGGAGGATTGGTTCAGTGAATGAACCTAACTACCCTTCTCACATATGTACCCCTCCCCACCGTCATTCCTACCATATGGAGAGGGTGGTAGTTGTCATAGAGAAGGGGGAAGTGGAAAGGAAGTTTTGTGGGGAAATGTCAACATCAGTAGCATCCATGGTATGTTTAAATGAAAGTAATGTATGCATTGAAGAGTAAGGTGGGTGGGAAGGCATAGGAGGAGAAGGAGAGAGGAAAAGTGAGGGGAGAGAGAGAGAGAGAGAGAGAGAGAGAGAAGAAAAGACTAATAAAGTTAGGGTACAATAATGGATGGGGATGAGAGATATCTGGGAGAAATCTCTAAGTAAAGGGAGAAAGGGTTCCTTTTTATTATTGCTCAAGTGTAGTTAAAGAGCTTTTTTTTTTGTTTGTTTAAGCCATGATCATTCCGTTGTTTTTGCTGACATTGTACATACTGGTTTACATTGTCTAATGTGTTCTGTCTTTAAGACAGTAATATGATTTGAAGGAGATTTGACTACTGTTTCTAGCAGGTTCAGCAATTATGTTAAACCTATAAAGGGTAAAGACACACTTTGGTCACAAATCACGATGGGATTGCACCTAGAAAGTTCCCCTCTGACACATAAGTCCGAGCAAGCTTGTTTGTGGAAAACTAGTAATCGCCCATGCATACCAGCCTCTCCTCTCCATGCCACTGATGTTATCCGAGGGAATAGTAAAGGCCGTTACAGCTTGGCACCAGTGACGTTGCAACCCATTTCTACAGCTGAGTGAACTGGAGCAACATTAAATAAAGTGCCTCATTGAAGAACACAACACAAGCCCGGTCCGGGAATTGAACTCACTACCTCATGATTGTGAGTCTGACATTCTAGCCACTGAGCCAGGGTGTCTTTATTCTATGCTTAATTTCATTTTTTTTTTCTTAGTAGGTTGGCATGCCCAGCTGTATAACACACAGTGGCAGAGGTCTTCTGTTAGACATGTTCAGCTGTTTGGCACAGTTGAATTCTCCGATACACAATTGTGCAGGGGAAGGGATTTTTTTTTTGTGATGCATACCCAACTGTTGAAATCTTGGCAGGATTTTTTGTCCTGCTCAGCTCATGGCAACACAGTGATTAACTATTCAGTTTAAATTTCATTGACCAGAACTTTTGCCAATATACTTGGAGAAGACAGAATGAACATCACAACTTCTCACTCACTCTTTCACTCAAATTCTGGTACTGGACAACCACTCTTTGACTCTCAGTTAATCATCTTTTATTATCTTGGTCCTGCAATATCAGAATTGTAGCCTCCACTTCACCTTCTGTGAACTCCCACATAGTTACATGTTCTCATGGCATGTTTGGTAACAAACATTGCTATGTTGACATTGCATATGTCTGGAAAGGATCCAAACTTTCCCTTGACACTGTACATTAACAACAGAACTTGTTCAACAGTAGATGCTGGTGATATTGCTCAGTCTTGACCTAAAAATCTTATGATCAAAAGCATTCACTCTGTGACCATCTCAGCCTTTATTTATACAATATAACATTAACTAATGTACCCTTCTTATTTTTTCTTCTTTTTCTAAGATAGTAGGATGTCATCAGGTTGTTATTTCTAGCAGGACAAACAGCTACGTAGAGACTTGCTCATTAGCTTGAATCCAGCAGATGTAAGCCTGGTCGATTCAGAGCATTCCCTCATCATTTCTTACTGATAACAAAAAGAGTTTTATCCATCAGAAGCTGTTTGGAACACAATAAAACAAATGTTTGGCTACAGAAATTTCACATTTCATGCTGATGAGGGGAAGAGATTTCTCAAGAAATTAAAAGGTGTACATTTATGCTTCAGAGGAGACGCTTTGCAATATTTGTTCTGACTGTGTTTTGAGCATTTAAACTGGTCACATCTGGTCGAAATATTCCAGCCTCTCACACTGATCTTATGATGTCAGCTAAAAATAAACAATCACACCATTGAAATCCCAAAGTTACCAGGTAATGTCCGATTAATTCAAAACTATGTGATTAAATAAACATTACATTTGACTGAATAATCTAAATGCTAAAAGGTTAAATCCATCCATGACATACCTGGATGATAGACTAAATCCATCACCCCTGTTTAATATCACCACCTGCTCCTTGGGTGCCTTTAGTGGTGTTCACTTTGCTAGCCATGGCTATGGTTTGGGGATACCTTTTGCCATCCTATAAGTCTGAGAGGCCCTCTAAAGGGTTATGAGTAATGCCTTACCCACTTAATTAAAAGATTAAAAAAAACAGTAAAAAAATAAAAATAAATTACGGAAATGTACTTGCATAGCAAGTGACCTGATCTGAGATCGTGTGCTGGAACGAAAACAATTGCAGCAAAGAAGGTGTTTATAAGCCATTTAAAATAACACACAAAAGCCGTCAGATTCATTTCAACATTTAAATTTAATTTGTCAAAATATTTTCGTCGTTTTGAGACCACGACCTGTTCACTGACAAATTAAATTTAAATGTTGAAATGAATCTGACGGCTTTTGCGTGTTATTTTAAATGGCTTATAAACACCTTCCACGCTGCAATAAAAATTTAAAAAATTATATATTATTGCTTCTAATTAAGTAATTAATTCACAAGAAGAAGCAGATTTGTATGGCAAATGTGTTTAGAGAGATACATGAGAAGTATACAGAGCCATCACATTAAGTGTGATGGCTATGTTCTGAATTAGAATTCCATTTGCTGTTAAATCTCAAGCTTCCATCTCTCTTCATCAAAATACAAGCAAACCAATATTCTTGAAACATTAGAGTTGTGATAATTAACAGCTGATGATGGTAGGTTATTATATATCATCATCATCACCATCCTCATAATTTTAATGTCTACTTGTCCTGGGTTGAAACAGTTTATCAAAGCAGATCTTCTAGAGTTGAATACCCCTCCTATTACAAACCTTTACCGGTTTTCCAAACATATTTCCCAATGACCAGACATGTTTTTGTGGAATATTGGAAATGAGTGACACTGCTTGCACGACAGTGACACTTATTTACAACTATCATGCAATGTCAAGACAAGGAGACACAAATATACATATTCATACATATACACATGACAGGCTTCATTCAGTTTCCATCTGCCAAATCCATAAGGTTTTTGGTTGACCCAAGGTTAGAGTATAAGACACTTACCCAAGGGACTGAACATGAAACCATGTAGCTGGTGTGAAAACTTCTTAATCACACAACCACACCTGTCCTATATAGTGTATGTATGTATGTATATATGTGTGTGTGTGTGTGTAAAGAAAGAGAGAGGAGGGAGGATAGAGAAAATACTGTCAACTATCTGGTAATATTATCATCAGCTCCATCAAACCACTAAAGACTAGGTCTTTGGATTTATTTGAGCCAAATTCCTGGCACCAATACCTTAACCCTTCTTTAGTCGTAATTAGCTCCGAGGTATGTTAATACACACACGAGACCCCTAGCTAATTGATTTTTGCTAGGAGTTATTTTTCAGTATGTGATCCAAAAAGAATCTTAATCTAAGGAGGTATAGCTTTTCAGTAATGCTAATACTAATAATGAAAGAAAAAAAAAAGCTAGCCCCTAACCCCAAACCAAGATCTATACCATGGTCTATTTAGCACTGACAAAAGCACAAAAGTTTCTGCCAGTGGTTTGCCTGCCGAAATGAAGAAAAAGTTACTGCCACAAAGAGATTATATACATTGTCCTGGCTCACACCAAATTGTTCAGTTAGAAACACAGCGCAA
>NC_068984.1:122802268-122803213 GCF_001194135.2 Octopus bimaculoides | reverse complement strand
CATACACATTCTCCATCAGAAAGTTTTCAATTAAGCCACTGAACAAACATGATGAGATTGAGTGTAAGGATAGCAACAATAATATTTCAGATACAGATTAGACACACACACACACATACACGCACACACACAGATATACACACTGTTCACAGAAAATAGTTTCCTGTCAGGGTAAGAGGGACTGACGTTTAATCAAGAATGTCTTTTATTGCAAATTAATACTATCTACAGTTTAACGTGTAACAAATCTGGTATGTGTGTGTGTGTGTGTGTGTGAGTATACACACCTGTCCAATAGTGTATACAAGCACTCGCTTCTACATATATCCACACTGAAACACATACAGACGCACACATGTATAGGCAAAAGATTTAATAGATCTCCCTCTGACAACAGGACTAAATGGTGGTGGTGGTGGTGACAGTAGATGGCATGAATGACTGGAGGTCATAATAGTTGAGGTGGTTGTGGCAGTCATAGTAGTGGTGGTCATAGTCATGAAAGGTCATAGTAATGGTAGTATTATTTGTAGAGGTCACACGAAGGGCTTTTGTAGAAGTCGTAATAGTAGCAGTAGTAGTTGTAGTAGTGAAGGTCACATTAGTAGAGATGTATACAAAATATAATACCAAGCAGATTAACAACTTTGACTGCTAAAGTTTTTGTATTGCAACAAACTGTAGCAACACCTTGTTATTGACTATCAGCAATAGCAACAGCAACAAACATTTGCAACAAACTGCTGCATCATTTGGTTGCTACAATATCATCACCGTCAGCAACAGCAACAATTACACTTATAGTATTAGCAAAAACTGCAGCACCATCCTGTTGCTAACTTGCTATGATATCACTTCACTTCACCATCATCATCAGCAACAATATCAGTGGCAATAGTAACATTGATTTCAAATTCTGGCACAGGGCCAGCAATTTTGTGGGAC
>NC_068984.1:122796846-122802240 GCF_001194135.2 Octopus bimaculoides | reverse complement strand
GGGGGGGGGGGTAAGTTGATTACATTGACCCCAGTGTTTAACTGGTATTTATTTTATTGATCCTGAAAGGATGAAAAGGCAAAGTTGACCTTGACAGAATTTGAACTGAGAACATGAAGATGGATGAAATGCCTCTAAGCGTTTCGCCTGGTGTGCTAACGATTCTGCCAGCTTGCCCTCTTAGTGACATTTGTGATATTAGCAATAAATACAACACCACCTTGTTGCTAACAAACTACTTCCAACAACAACAACAACAACAGCAACAACAACAGTAACACCACCTTGTTGCTAACAACCCTAGGTAACCCACCTCTCTATAACATCTAGCCTCCGCAAACCCCCAGCAATCAGCAGCAGCACTCTACTCTAACTCCCATTGCCTACCTTATATGTGTTGGCCCTAACGAACTCCTAATTAGGGGAAAAGGCAGAGAGGGGACTAGAGTGGTAGGATAATAGATTAAATCTGGAATAGCACACAAAGAGGGGAGGAGGATGGTTGGCATGTGCCGAAGAAAGAGAGGAAAAGGAATATGAAGAGAATATGGGTCTACAGATGGGTAAAAGTGTTGGTGATGTTTGTGATGGTGGAGGTGGCACTGGTGAAAATGATGGTGGTGGTGGTGGTGGTGCAACTGCTGAAAGTAACATGCAACTGCTGGAATGTCTACTAGAGGAACTGTACAGCAGAGACCTTTCAGATGCCTGTATCGCACAGCATGGCTCAGTACCCACATGCACACACAGACTGCACACACAAGACTGCATCACATGCACAGAGCATAAGATTGCAACACACACACACACACACACAAGGTACAGAGAGCTGAGTCAGAATATTCAGCCATTAGCGAAAGAAAGTTGGGGAGTGGCAGTACGAGTTGGTATATGAATGGATTATAATGGAAGGAGGAATAGGGAGGATAGAGGTGTAGGAAGAGTGGGATAGCAAAGGATCAGAGAAGTGGAAGGGTGAGCAGTGGGGATAGTAGGAGGGTGTTGATGACGGTGGGACACACATCCATTAGGTTATAAACATGGTTGGAGCAGTGTGATAGTGCCAGAGATAGCAATATGGTGCATGCATGCATGCGTGTGTGCATGCATTTTTGCACAGAGCTGGATAGACAGATAATGAGATATAATACACTTCATATGCATAAGTTTGTGCACACACACATATATATATATATATATATATGAGAGAGGAAGGGAGAAAGGAGAGGTAGACAGGTAGGTATGTTGAAACAAAAGTGCTAATCTGGTGAGGGATGGGGCTTCAATTCCTTGTGAGTTAAGAACAGAAAGGATAGGCAGACAGACAGACAGACAATGATATTAAAGGAAGGAAGAGCAGAACATTGACAAACAACAAAGACAGGATCTATTTGAAAGGAGGGCAATAACAACAATCTGCCCTAATCCCCCTCCCCTCCAAATGGCCTAGAAATACCGATGCAATGAATAGTTTACTACAAGAATTCCTGTTTTTAATGAGAATGGGGAAGGAAAAAGGACCAATGGTGTGTTGTTGATGTTAACTTGCCTGAGGTTAGTCCTGATTAAAGACACTCCAGCCATGACCATCTCTTCCAGAGTGACATTTTTCCAATATGCAACTCTGTGTTTTTTTTTTTTTTTTTTCAAGACAAAAAGGGTGACATTTGAGGGTGATTTGGTGGTTGTTTCTAGTCAGTTGATTAGCAACCACATACAGGCTCTATGAAAGTAGATTGTCACCAGCTGACGGGATGGAGGGACAGTAAAAGAGGACAACCCATGAACAAATACAAGTGGTGGTCATAATGATGAAAATAATCTTTTATCTTTTACTTGTTTCAGTCCCCAGACTGCAGCCATGTTGGGACACTACCTTGAAGAATTTTTAATTGAAAGAATTGACCGCAGTACATTTTTTCTTTGTTTTTAAGCCTGGTACTTATTCTATCAATATCTTTTGCTGAACTACCAAGTTATGGGGAAGTAAATACACTAACACACACAGAAGTGTGTGTGTGTGTGTGTGTGTGTGTGTGTATACATACATATATACTCACACACATGATGGGCTTCTTTCAGCTTCTATCTACCAAATCCACTCATAAGGCTTTGGTCGACCTTGCCCAAGGTTCCATTCAGTGGAACAAGAGCCTGGAACCTTTTGGTTGGGAAGCAAGCTTCTTACCACACAGCCACGCATGTACCTATAATGTTGGGGACTGCAATAACAGGGACAACATTGGTAATAATGACCAATGATTGTGATGACAATAAGCAGGATTGGGACAGCAGAGTAAAGACTACTGCAAAGATGATGATGATTGTTGCAGCTGATGGACTAGGCCAACCTCAACTGAGCAGACCTATGCTATGATGGTGGGCACTGACTACACATGTGTCAGTACACATGTATTGAAGTCATGTTCAAAATATGCTGTTGTGTGTGTGTTTGCCTGTGTTGCAGTCCTGTACAAGGTGTGTGTGTGTGTGTGTGCACATGTGATAGTCTTGTACAATGCATATGTTATATATAGAACTACATCTAATATGACCTTTCCTTTTTTTAAGATGGCAACCTGTTATATGAGGGAGACTTAGCTACTATTTCTAGCAGATCTAATGACTACCTAGAGGTTCTCTCACTTTGACGATGATGATATGAAGACCAGTAATGATGATGGCGTTGGTGCTAATGGTAACTGGAATGGTTAACCAACAGGAAATTACTAGCAAATTAGCAGTAAGTGTGTAAAGGTTGGTGTGGGTGAATGGGAGAGTGAGTGAGAGAGAATCTAGATGGCATTTTCCAATAAGAAAACATTTTATTTTCACTTCCATATCAATCTCTGCCCAGATGTCACATCAGCTATTACTTTACACTTATGCACACATACATAAAACACATACTATCTCCACTTATGCTAACTGATTTTCCTGTCAGCTGGACTAGAATGAATTTTTGTGCACAACTAAGCTTGGCTAGAACTTTCCACAGAGCCTTATGGTTTATGGAACCAAATACCTTGGTGTGTTCAAAAATGTTATGTGTAAAGATTCTCCTGTTGCTGGCAAGCACAGCTTATATCAATTAAGCCTCTGGAAAGTTGAAAATCAGACTAAGATTTGAATGGGTCTCCAATAGCAAGTGGAGATGGTTAAGTTAGAATTTTCCAAACAGTTGACAAAAGAGAAATTCTTCAGGAATTACCATCATCTGATTTGTCTACCTTCTTGAAGATGGTAATGATGGCTGCATCTCTGAAGTCAATGGTTATCTCTGTTCACATCCAGATTAGCAGAAACAGAAACAAAGCCATTCTGTTAGTGCTTCATTCTGAAGTTAATGTATGTTAGCCAGAATCCCATCAGACCCAGGTGGGTGCTTTATTATTTTTTTTTAAGAAACAGATTGTTGCTTTGGCTTCTGCAGTGTCATGTGTTACAGATACTTCATCATTGGTCAGTGTTTGATATTGTCAGAGATCTGAGATCTTTCACTGGCTGCACAGTCACAACTAAACCAGTCTTCAAAATGTTCTTTCCACAGATTGTTGATAGCAGCAGCTTCTTCATTAGTTTTGTCCAGTCTTTAGATCTGAAGGGTGTTGGACATATACTAGGATCAGAGATTGCTTCAGTTACGTTGAAATAACCTCTCATGCCATGCATGTCAGCCAGTTTCTGGAATTCAGATACTTTGGCCTTCCACCAATTGTTCTGCACTCCATATGTTTGTTTCTGGACTGCAGCCTTTGTCTGCTGGCAAACTTTCCCTTTGTGCTTATTATTCTTGTAATTTTCGAAGGCAAGAAAAACTGCTCTTTTTTTCTGTTGATAAGCTGCTTGACTTAGGTGTTGTTCTAATCAAACCAGTCTTCATGTTTTCCTGCTGTGAAGCCCAAGGACTCCTGACAAACTACAGAGATGCTTGCCATTACAGTGCACCATATGTTTTTAATGATGCTGAAATTTCCAGGCTGTTGGATGACAGTTTATCCTCTAAGTACACAGTCTTTGCCAGGTTTGAAAAAGATTCAGAGTTGATTTTTTCAACTGGTATTGTTTCTGCTGTGAACATCACGTTGGAAAGAACTGAATTACTATATTAAATTGTTAAGTGGTGGTCTGTCCAGCAATCATTAACCCGTCATAATGTGTGTTAGATGTACATCCATACAATAATAGTCAGTCATATGCCAGTGCTTTGACTACAGTCTAAGAGTAAAATTCCTCTTTAACTTACCTATCTACATTATGTGAATGTATACACACTGATGACTGTCACATATTTTTAGACCCAGTAAGCTTTAAGCAGAAAATCATCAATCTTTCACTGATGTCAGTTGTTATTTCTATTAACAAGATCACTGTGAGCTGCAAAGCTTACGCCATGCGCTGCTCTTCTGTTGGCTTTCCATTCTAAAGAAAGGTATATTTATCACCATACCTTGTTTTGCTAAGGGACATATGGTCAATTCTCTAGAGATGAGTGCTTTCTAGTACTCTCACCCACCTCATCATATTTACCCACCCTTTCTCTGTCCCTTTTTGAATAAGTCAGATAGAAAAAATGATTACATTTTAACACTTTGTACAAGATATGAATGGACAATAGAAATGGCACTAACATTTATATCCAATGGACAACAGCTTGAAACAAATCCTACAACATAACCCAAGAAACCACTAAACCTCACAACATCTTCTGAACATAATAATAATAATAATAATCCTTTCTACTAAAGGCACAAGGCCTGAAATTTTGGGGGATGGGAGTAGTTGATTACATCAGCCAAGAGTTTTGGCGGTACTTAATTTATTGACCCCGAAAGAATGAAAGGCAAAGCCTACCTTGGCAGAATTAGAACTCAGAACATAATGATGGATGAAATGCTGCTAAGCATTTTGCCCGGTGTGCTAACAATTCTGCCAGCTTGCCACTTTAACAATAATAATTTCTTTTATTAGCCACAGGGGCATAGATGACGGGGACACAATACACAAATAAGCAGAGCAAATTTTCCATTTCCTCTTCAGAATTTTTTCTTCTCTCACCCTCTCTTTGTCTTACTTCTTTTTTCTATTCTCATGATCTTTCTTGTTTTCCTTATCCTGCTCTTTCTCTTTCTTTACCCTCTCTCACTCCTCCTCTGCTTTTCTGGGGGTAAATCTCATAAAAAATATGGTTACATTTTTACATTCCCTAGGAGATACTAATCTGTGGGCCAGGAGCCAAAAGAAATAAGAAAAAACAAAAAGAAAAAAAAAACTTATCCCAGAAGATTACGGGTTATATTTCGTGCATTAGAGCTTTGCAAGAGGAGTGGGGGGAAAATATGAAAAATAAAACAAAACAAAAAGACAAAAAAAAAGGATATATCGAAGTACTGA
>NC_068984.1:122785934-122796544 GCF_001194135.2 Octopus bimaculoides | reverse complement strand
TATATATATATATATATATATATATATAGAATAGGAACATAATATGAGATTCTTGAAGCTTTTAATGATGTCATTAAATGCACTGTACACACACACACACACACACACACACACACAGGTAGAGAGAGAGAGGGAAGAGGAGAGAAAGATAGAAATAACTTTGGATACTGTTTTCTGTATTCACATACACCATTTTCTCTCCTTCTAGTCACATTTAACAACGGCATGGGGAACACATAAAAAGCTGGTATGGTTATATTAGGTTTAATCGACTTTCAGATCTCAGTGCATCTGTTCAAATATACTGCATATATTTCATTGTATTTCTTAGCAGAGCACTTAATTCTACATTACCACCATTCACCTAGATAGTTCCAGGTTTTTTTAGGTATTGGTATAGCAGGGAAAGACTAAAAAGAAACTGATTCAACACACCAATGTATACATGTGGTTGCAGAAGGTCAGGCAATTGTATCTATATAATGTTTTTTTCATAGTCCTTACATGTCTCATGTTTGTTTGTATGTGTGTGTGTGTGTGTGTGTGTGTGTGTGTGTGTGGTGATATATAGAACATATGCTTTTTATAACAAAATCAGTAAATTTCTAGTTGCTGCAGAACCTGTAGTCTCAATGACTCATCTACCCTGGGACAGTAAGTACAGATTTGAGCATGGGAAATAAAATCTGTGGTGATGTGTAATTGTTCTAATTCTCATAGCTCAACAATGCACCAAAACCATAACAACAACAACAACAACAACAACAACACCAGCTAAAGAATGGAAACTCTACATTATTATTTGACCTGCTTGAAATAGCAACCAAGTCTCCATTAAATCACACCCTACCAACTTTAAAAAAAGAAATGGTAAAGCAGATATGTGGTTGATCAACCTGCTAGAAATAGCAGCCAAATCTCTCTCAAATCACATCCAGAAGTCTTTAAAAAAATAGGAAGACTATATTGAATGATGTAATTCTAAATACATTGTCTGAACGAAAGGTATGAAATAAAGCAACAATGAAAGAAGGGTATGTTAGACAATGCAGTCCTAGATACAATAGGTCTAGAAAAAAGGAAGTAAGGAATCATCACTTTCAACCATAAGTATACAAAACAGTACCCAACATCCATTCCTAATACCATGTAAACGAACCAATGAGGATAGTCCTAGATAAATGCCTGACCCTGTTAGTAGGAACAAAAAAATAATGTTTAACCCTAGCAGGATTTGAACTCAGATGAATTATTTTAGTAAGGAAGTTATTTTAACCTTTTGGATACCAATCTGCCTGAAATTGTCCCTGTTTTATGATACAAACTTCCCGTTTTAAAATGGTCGTAATTAAAACCTTCCAGTAATATTTCACGTTAATTTTATGTTGCAAATACCAGCTTAAAAAAAAAATATTTAAATAAATTCTTCATTATTTTCAAAACAAACAAACAAAAAGCCATGTATTTCAAGAGAAATGTGGTAAGAAGAGGGTTAAACTGTCATGATGGGATTTAAAATGTAAGGGTAGTCAGATGCAAATGTAGTATGGAAAGTAGACACTCCCTTTTAAACCTTTTTAAACCCTTTTAAACTCTCAATTGATGCCTTATTAATGTGCCAGGCATAGATTTAAAAGGGAATAGGTTAAAGACATTATGTGATTAGGGATAATGAAGTTAAAAAAAAGTCATGTATTCAACTAGCCAGGTCTTTCGGCTATTCTTATATTCCTATTTTCACACTGAATATAGTACAATGCCAAAAATTTATAGTGCAGTAGTATATTCATAGAATATACATAGCTAATAAGCACTTATTTTATCAAGCTTTAGAAGATGAAAGTGTAGAAGACAAACTCAGCAGGATTTGATCTCAGAATAAAGATAAACTAATGCTGAAAGGTATTTAGGCCAATGCCTTAGTTCTTTCTATACTTCACTGTCCCACACCCTTTCATTTTTGTTGTTTCACTATTTTACATCCATTCCCCTAAATTTGCATGAGTGAGTTGATTTGTTGAATCAATTGTTTTTACAGCTGATAGCCTTTCCCACCAACAGTTGCTCAACTGTGAAGTAAAGTGGGAAGCTCCATTTTATTCTCAGTTAAGCAAACTGAAGACAGACAATTCATGCTTCACAGACATTGTGTTTCATATACTTTCTAATATTGTTTATAACTTTTGATTCAAGGTTACAAATTTAAGTGAGGAATGTAGTTGGTTTAGTGGGGCCAGTACTTAAGTGCTACTTATTTTAATCCATTTGGGATGTGGCTAAATACCACCAAGCATTTTATCTACAACTTTACTGATTCTACCACCAATCAACTTTTTATCTTCTAATATTGACAATATTAACAAGGAGTCTTGAACTGTAAAAGTAAAACAAAACACAGCATTATTTCATAAAATACTTTTAGAACTTCTGAATGTTCTGTTATTCACAGAGATAAACAAATTTACCCTACAATCCACATCAAATACAGAACTAGAGCTGAGGATTACCTACAACCTGTACTATGCCATAATCCACAGGTTTAATCTCTATTCCAAAGTAGTGATAATGAACACAACAGACCAGGTTGCCAAATATAATCAAAGCAAAGACAGATGTAACCATCTTAAAGCTAGGCAGGCGCGTGCACACACACACACATGGCAATTGGATGGGGAGGGGGCTGCCTAATCAACTAGCGATTTTGAAAGTGAACGAGGCAAGTTTATTCTGGCTGGGACCATACTGAGGTAATATAGTTTCAATTATTCAGATGTGCTGCCAAAACTATCTGAAAACACCATCTTTGTTTCTAAACATTTGCCAACTGATTGAATTGAGCATCACATCAAACCCACAGCCCTCTGGACATGGGACGCTAAGATTGTGTCTCATAAGCTTTGGAAGCTTTTAAGTGGTAGTGTTTAACACTGGCTTCATAATGTTGAGAGAGAGAGAGAGAGAGAGAGAGAGAGAGAGAGAGAGAGAGAGAGAGAGAGAGAGAGAGAAAGAGAGAGAAAAAGAGAGAGAGATCTTTTCTCAATAGAATAATGGACTGAGATTATGTAGAATAAAACTGTTCCATCTAAAGACATACACAAAAAAAAAAAAACTACAGCAGATTCAATTTTCAAGATAACCAATGGACACAGTCTAATGCCTAACACATTCAGCCAGGCAACTTTTACAGAGACATAGTGATGCACACACCTGTTTGTTAATTTCTGTTGTTTTAGTATTTAATGGGACATGAAAAGTCCTGAATATGAAGCTAGCCTAACATTAGTTATCATTCATAAACAGAAAAATGGATTTCAAATTTCTAGTTAAGTAAACCGGTGAGTAAATAACCTTGCCTAAGGGTAAAATCTCTTCGGCTGATGTACTTCTGTCTAGAGCCTGATACCAATGTGAGCAACTTCAACTATGTCTAGTAACAGAATTAGATATCTGCCAACAATGTCAAGTAAAACAAGAAAGTTATAAAAATAAAGGAGGCCTAATTCGTTTAATCCCACTATTCTAGTCTATATTATTGTTGAATCAGAGCCAAACATGCTACAAAATAGCAGCAACAACAACCACAGAACAACAACAATAAACAAAAGAGAATGTGAAGTAATTGATATTAAAATATCTAGAGATATTAGATTAATGAACAATTTGGAGAACTATCAGGATTTCAAGTGAGAAATTTCAAATATCTAGTCAATCACTAAAGAAGCTATGGTACTAATAATAAGAACTCAAGTTAAGATCATAGAATAGACTAGAAAAATAATTAGCAAGACTAAAGGCTGTTGTAATTGTACTTCACTTTAACGATGCAGCTTTCAATGGACAAGTTCAATTGCATATTGAAACTGGAGGTTGTATTATGCAATGTATTGTAATTAGCAAGTTCTCTCCCATACTTAAACTGGATATTGAGTTGAAATGTCATTCAATGAAGAAAGCCTATGATTACTTCTTACAGCAGTTTATTCACCGAATCAAATGTTGATAAACATGTCCTGAAATATTCAGTGGTTCCTTTCAATCAACATCTGCATCTTCTGAAGTGAAACACTGGTTAAGTATGCTACTTGAAAAATTTCTTGTCAATAACATTCCAGATTTGAACAGACTACTCACTCTCATAAACTTCCTACCTCATGAAAAGATTTGAATTTATTGCGACAATTATGAGGCTGCAATAAAATTTTCTACATAATATTCGCATTAAACCAGCAAGGGAGGTTTTTGCAAGATATCAACTTCTAACTTGCAGGCAACAGCCAACAGAATTCCTGGATCAATTTCATCAAGCCAGAAAATTCCTGGCTAAAGAATGCAACTTTGGAGTTGTGTTGTCTGAATAGTATATGTAAAAAAAAAAAATCAAAAAGAATCACAGTAATGGATATTTTGATTTTTGAAATAATGTTGATAGTATAAGGCTCAGGCTATCTGGAAATGAAACACTGGATTTGGAAACAACAATATCATAAACCAGAGATTTGATTTAACTTAAAAGAATTATAATGTTTAAAATTCTATTTTCACAAATACTGCTTTTATTACAAAATTGAAACAGAACAGGTAACTATTATTTTAACAGCTACTTCTCAGAAGAATGGAGCATGGAAATACAGACATGGCCACAGAAAATGTCCAGTAAGAGATGTTTTATGCTAGAAGTAGAAGAAAAAAAGACCATTTTTCTTGGTTGTGCAAATCAGTAATAAACCAATTACCAACAAAGCATTAATCACTTCAAACTTAAGTATTTCAACTTTACTAGAACATCCTTTGTCTCATTTGCATTCATTACAGTTGTGATTAATAAACATTTGAGGTAAGATTTAGTTGACAGCAGAACTGATAATTTTATACAAATTAAGCAGAGTTGTTTAGTTATTAAACTATTCGGAGACAATGTGGACCTTTGGTGATATGCCGTGCTTGAGAAGATCCATCAAGCCAAGTGAAACCGTAGTCATAGCCGATGCTGGTGTCATGTAACAGGCACCTGTGTTGGTGGCACATAAGAAACACCCTTTGGATGTTGGGCCTCACAGAGGTGATAAGTGACCAAGAACTTTGGTGATATGCCATGTTTGAGAAGACTTGTAAAGCCATTTGTAGCCAATGCTGGAGTCATGTGCTGGTGGTGCGTAAAAAGCACCCACTACACTCTTGGAGTGGTTGGTGTTAGGAAGGGTATCCAGCAGTAGAAACCGTGCCAAATCAGATTGGAACCTGGTGCAGCTCTCTAGCTTACCAGTTTCAGTCAAACTGACTAACCCATGTCAGCATGGAAAGCAGATGCTAAATGATGATGTTGGAGGTAGTCTCTTGAGTGTGAAAAAGATGTAGTAAGTAAAAAAAAAATTTTGGAGTACTGAAATATGCAGATGTGCTTCACAAAGATATAGTTTGGATTATAACTCCATCTATATATCTCTTCAGCTGCTTCTAATTCATATTTGGATATATATATATATATATATACATATATATATATAATTCTTATACAAGAATGTTGTCAGTAACCTCAAAGTTTTGGCCAGCTAAACTATTGTCTGACAGCGACTTAGCTGGCTGAAAATTTTAAGTCACTGTCAACATTCTTAGCTAAGAATAAATTTGTACTCAACAAAGGTACAGAGTAACCCATCAGATTAATGTAAAATTGTTTCTTTCCATCTTTTCGGGGGGTTGATGAAATAAGTACCAGTTACATATTGGGTTGATGTAATCGACTACCCCTCCCCCAAAGTTTCAGGCCTTGTGTCTACAGTAGAAAGGATTATAAATGAACATAAAAACAAATCTTAATAATATATATATATATATATGCAACTTATTAGTTTGATAAACAGTATGCACAAACTCGTCTTTGGAGTAATTTTTTGCCAATTATGTGTGTGTGTGTGTGTGTGTGTGTGTGTGTGTGTGTGTGTGTGCGCGTGCGTGCGTGTGTGTTGAAGCAAATACATCATTAGGAGCCTAATTAAATGCAGTATTTTCCCTGAGATAGTATCTCTTCTTGATGTACAATGTTATAAAACACAAAAATATATCAGTAACAACTGAAAATCATCAAGACCACTACTGCTGGATGATTTTCGGATGCTGGACAATTTCCATCTGCTACTGATATATTTTTGTGCTATTTAACACTGTACATCTATAAGAGATGCTATACCAGGATGAGTACTGCAGTTAATAGTCAATTAGTCTTTCAATGATGTAGCTGCTTTAAGTATGATATATAGATTATTATTTTACACTAATACTTCTTCTGTCACTCATAACGAATGTGTGTGTGTGTATGCAGGTCATTGTGTTTATGTTTAAAACCTGTGTTGTATATAAATAACAGACAAAAAAACCCTACTGTTCTAACCATTCAATTGATATAGATTGATGAATTAGACACCAGACTGAAAGTAGCATGGAGATTGATGTAATTGATTGAACCCAATGACTGAGACTGAAAACAATAAAACAATAAAGAAACATATGGGCAAACATTTTTCCTAATCAATCCAAATAGACCTAAGATACATGCAAACATAGCTGTAGCATCAATAACCTGACAAGGCCCAAATACTGCAACAGTTACAGGAACAACAATGATTCAATGAGGGAGCTTCTATGTGAGTTACTCAATGTGCTAAAAATAGCAGCCAAACACTCCTCAAACCATATCCTACTGTCTTAAAAAAAAAAAGGGAGGGGGTAGCAAATTTAGATAATGTCGTTCTAGGTGTAAGAAAAAAAGTCAGATGATCACAGTTAGCTCAATCAGGCTTGACTCAGGGCTGAAGAGCAACAGTGTTTCTTCTTTGGAGTCCTAACAGACGAAATAATTGCTATTTCACTCAACTCGAAAAGATGAAAAGTAAAGGATCAACATGTTGCCAATGACAACCAGTATGTGGGGACAGAAACAGGCAGACAGATGGTTGCTGTGTTAGATAGATACATATATGCACTGTCATAAATATAAATACACAGAGACACTGATACAGGTATATGTAAACACCAACACATAAAAAGAAATAGGTACTAAATACAGATATGTACACATACATTTTGTATATGTATCATCATTATTACTTAACGTCCACTTTCCATGCTGGTATGGGTTGAACAGTTTGACTAAGGACCAGCAAGCCAGGAGGCTGCACCAGGCTCTTATCTGAAATGGCAAGGCTTCTACAGCTGGATTCCCATCCTAATGCCAACCACTCCGAAAGTGTAGTGGGTGCTTTTTACGTGCCACTGGCACAGGGGCCAGTCAGATGGCACGGCATTGACCCTGCTCAAATGATGCTTTTTACAGGTCACTGGCACAGGAGCCAGTCAGACGGTACTGGCATTGACCACACTTGGATGGTGCTTTTTATGTGCCACATATATATTATGTTGTACACATGAACATGCAGTGAGAAGAATAAAGCATGAGGAGTTAAGACATTCTCTATAATGTAAATTTTTCCACCTGTATATCTCTTATATTTTACTTGTTTTAGTCGTTTAGACTGTGGCCATGCTGGGGCACACCTTGAGGAATTTTTAGTTGAATGAATCAACTCTAGTACTTTCTTTTTTTAAAAGACTGGTACTTACTCTATTGCTCTCTTTTGCTGAACAGCTAAGTTATGGGGGAGTAAATACACCAACGCCAGTTGTCAAGCAGAGGTGGGGGACAAACATAGATGCAAAGACACACATACACACACGACAGGCTTCTTTCAGTTTCCCTCTACCAAATCCACTCATAAGGCTTTGGTTAGCCTGATGCTATAATAGAAGACACTTGCCAAAGGTGCCATGCAGTGAAACTGAACCCAGAACCAAGTTGTTGGGAAGCAAGATTCTTAGCATACAGCCATGCCTGCACCTAAATATATATACAAGAGAGAGAGAGAGAGAAAGAGAGAGAAAGAGAGAGAGAAAGTGAGAGAGAAAGTGAGAGAGAAAGAGAGAGAGATGTTAATAGGACAGCAAGAAAGTATTTAGGATCTTTCCCCAATAGACATACTGTAGAAAGTGGGGGTTGGGGTGGGTGGAAATGAGAGGGAGAGTGCAGATTAAAAAAAAGATGGAAAACGAATGTTTTATAAGAGGAGCTATCTCTATTAGATACATTATTTGGAAAATCAAGACCATTCTCAGCAGTCACCTAAATTGGTGCCACCATACCAAACTAGCAGAACTATAAACCAATAATATTTACAGAATTTGCTAGTACTGTTGCTGTTTTTACCTTTTAAAAATATTTTTTCTGATGTGTAAATGGAGGAAAATAAACAGCCAGCAGACTGTGAAAGGTGAATTCAAATTCCACACCAGCTTCATGGCACTAACTCTTGAAGTATTCAGATTACTATATCAAATGTAATGTTTATTTAGTCACACTGTTTTTCATTAATCATGAATTATTTTGTAGCTTTGAGATTTTGATGACATGCTCGTTTATTTTATAATGACCTTGTAAAGTAGATGAGAGATGCTGGATCTGGCTAGTTTGAACATAAAACAGGTAGAACATCTGAGCTGGATATGGCCAGTTTAAATGCTAAAGGGTTTAAGAAAGAAAGAGGGAGGGAGGGAGGGAGAATTACTGTTCCCTCAATCAATAGAAAATCTTGATACACTGGCAGCAACTTTCTCCAAAAGATCTGGTTAACCCTTTAGCATTCAGATTACTCTGTCAAATATAATACTTATTTATTCACATTTGTTAAAATTAAGCATGCTTTATCTTGTAGCTTCGAGATCTCAATAATGTGGCTTATCTATATTTAGAATGATATTGCAAAGTAGGTGTGAGAGACAGGATCTGGCTGGTTTGAACATAAAACAGGTAGAATATTTGGGTTGAATATGACCAGTTTAAATGCTGAAGGGCTAAATTAATTATTTTTGATAGTTGGGTGAACTGATTAAAGGCAAATCATGTATAAATTGGGCTGTTATTTAGGTCTGTATCAGTCTTGACTAAAATAGCTCTGAACAAAGGGGTTCCAGTCATGATCAACCAGTTTTTCTCTTGAACATTTTGCATCTGAGACTACAACCAGTGGTTGTTTAGCCCCAAGTCAGACTATGTTCAAAAGCATTCCACACACAAGCATCCAGTCCTACTGCATCTGTGTATCTAAGGCTACATTATCCAATATGCCCCTCTTTTTTTGCAAGACTACAGGGTATGATTCAAAGGCGATTTTGGTGTTATTTTTATAACGTTGAGTGAGATTGTAGAGGGCCCTCATTCACATGCATGGGAGTTGTGTTGTTAGTGTAAATTAGTGGTTACACAGTCTGGGCAGTAGGCCCAACACACACACACACACACACACACACACACACACACAAATCTCCATTTTAGCTCATGGCTGAGTCAGTTATTGTAGGAATGGGGGACCACCATCCACCAAGCTATAAAAAGAATTGCTCCAACAAATATACTGTCCCACCCATAAACTAGCATAGCTAGAGCGGGGTCGTCTGCCCTGAGTGGAATTTTTATGGGGGGGTCTGTTGTATGCTATAAACCTATATAGGCTGTATTGAAATCAAGTGGTTTTAATGTCAGGACATGGACACTACTCACCATTAAATGCAACAATCGATATAGTCAGTGTGCCATATGTATCTTTTGTGGGGGGCCCAGGGACAGCAAAACAAAGGGCCACTCTGGGCGGCACACACTCTAGTCACACTGCTGCACCCATACAAGTACAGAAAACATGTAAAATGAATACAAAAACAAAACTGAGGCTCATAGCATTAATTTTTAATGAAACATTTGTTCTGGAGTGGGTTTGAATTAAGACAAAATTAAAAGAAGAGTAAGTTTATCTGCTTGACCAATTCACACACAAACACAATATTAAGAAGAGGCATACTAGAACAACAAACACAAGTTGTCAGTTTGATTGTATAGCTCCACCCAAGTGGAACTGAATTACCAAAAAGCTTTGGCACTTACAGCAAATTTCAAAAGTAGTGGAAAGTCAAATAATTAATTAATTAAGGTGTAAGTAACAACATATCAGATGACAATGGGGAGGAAAGTCTATGTGTGTGTGTGTGTGTGTGGTTATCTCACAATAAGAATTTCTAAAAGTTTTTTTTTTTTTACATAGTTAAGGAGGAGGAGGAGCAATGTTCACAGAATTTAAAGGCTTTTATCTGTACAACACTTTACACTAGATGACCAAACCACAGAGCCCTCTATGTCATTGCTAGAAACAGCAGTTAAATAACTGAAGAAATGATTCAATGGTCACAGCTGGAATATCTGATCACAAATCTGGGCCAAACAAAAACTGCTACATAAGAGCTAGCCTCTAGAACATTACAATGACGATAATAATAATAATAATTATTATCTCTAATGTGTGCACAAGGCCACAAATTTGGCAAGTGAGACTTTGTTGATTAAACTGACTCTGGTACTTGACTGGCATTTTGTTTTATTGATCCCAGTGCAAATAAACTCCAGCAGGATTTGATCGCTCAAATTAAATAGATAGGAAACATACTGCAAGGCATTTTCTTCCTTTCTACTATAGGCACAAGGTCTGAAATTTGGTGGAAGAGGTGGGTGGGTG
>NC_068984.1:122785587-122785924 GCF_001194135.2 Octopus bimaculoides | reverse complement strand
GGGGGGAGTCCATTTCCATTAACTCCAGTACTTGACTGGTACTTATTTTATCAACACTGAAAAGCTGAAAGACAAAGTTGACCTCAAGGGAATTTAAACTCAGAACATAAGGTCGGAAAAAAATGCTTAGTAGCACTTTGTCCAGCATAGTAACAATTCTGCCAGCTGGTTGCATAATAATGATTAGATTTATTTGCCACAAGGGCAAAGGATGAGGGGGACAATACAGAGAGACAAAAGTGTGGGGGTTTACATATAATAATGAAATGATAAAAACAAAAAGTATACGTGGTATACACTGAAAAAAGGACATATGCATAGCATACAAAGATAAAAA
>NC_068984.1:122785058-122785348 GCF_001194135.2 Octopus bimaculoides | reverse complement strand
CTCAGAATGTAAAGAACTGGCATCTAACACATCAATTACAGTGCATGTGTGGTGTGTGTTGGTATTTGAAGGAAGGAGGCAGGGTAAATACCTGTGTAGAACTGTTCTACACTGAAGGAATGAAAGGGTGGTGAAGGGTTAGGAAAGGTCAACAAGGTTAGATTGGATTTTTTTAGGTTAATATTTTGTATACATATGTGTATATGTATGTGCGCGTGTGTGTGTGAGAGAGAGAGAGAGAGAGAGAGAGAGAGAAAGAGAAAGAGAGAGAGAAAAAGAGAGAGATAGAG
>NC_068984.1:122781678-122785048 GCF_001194135.2 Octopus bimaculoides | reverse complement strand
GTTTAAATGTTACATTTTTAATAAACAAACAAACAAATGCAAAAATGAATTATAAACATTACAACCCTGCTCTATTCTGTGCCCCACCCCCCACTCACCTGAGGTCCTTAAACCCCTATCCCTCCCCATTCTTTTCTTGCTTCTTGCTTCCCAGCTAGTAACAAACTCTACATAAAAAGTCAAGCTATCTATCTCACTTAACATAACTGCAGAATATCTGAGAAAAGCATTGCTATAAATAGGAGCAACACCGCCATCCTCATTATCATTTTTACCTCCACCACCACCACCACCACCACCACCATCTTCATCCTCATCGCTATACACGTTTTCTAAGAGGAGAACAGTTAACCGTTACATTTCCTCTCAACCTTAGCCAGTTATGGTCGAAAAACGGCATAAAAAAATTTTCTCTCCCCATTCCACTTATTATTGTTGCAGTCTATTTTACACACACACACACACACACACACACACACACACACACACGTACAGAAACATATAGACACAGACGCATACACTGCAGACACACACATACACTGCAGACACACACATACATGCAAATACACATGTAGACAGTCATAAGAAATTCTTCACTTACCCAAGAAATCCACTTTTTCAGCATAACTTACACCTGAATTTATCCTTGGTGTGTGTGTGGGATGGGTAATTTGTATAAAGTTCAAGTGATTAACAGAGATTAAACTAAAAAGATTACCCAAACAATGTGCGGAATACCAATATCTACACCTTTGGTAATCAAATTCCAACAACAGTGTTGCGAAAATCTATAGATTAGTCCACTCTCAAGAGACCAGTCCAACTTCAAACGGCATAGGTTAGCACCAACACAGAGGAGCCCATAACCAAACAACTAAGACGTATGTGGCATCGAGCGAACGAACGAAAGTTAAGTACGGCAAGTTAGAATTGTCGCTCCAGCAAAGGTGTAGGAAGGAGAGGTGGGAGGAGGAGGAGACTGAGTAGAAATGAGACAACCACAAAATGAACCGAACCACTAGGATGGTAAAACTTAACAAAAGTAGTGGTACCAAATAGTAAGGGGTGCCTGTTAATGTCAGCAATACTTCAAAGTACCCACCCTGCACACCCCTTCAGCAATCTCAACATAGAATCCCTTACAGTTCTTTACAGGTACAGGTACAGGTAATATATATATATATATATATATATATATATATATCAGTCACACAGTTATTGTATACAAGGAGGGTGAGGGAGAAAACTTATGTAGAGAAGCAGATGAAAGTACATTCACCAAACTTGGAGGAGGCTGTACCATTACTACTATACAGGGAGGATGGGTGGGTGAGGAAGGTAGTTTCTTGCTGAAACTGTACACCCAGCTGATGCTTCAGGTCTGTGGAAACGGTGAGCACATTAGTTATGTTCTTTCATAAGCCATCTTTTAAGAGAGTGTTACAAATTATCACCCCCCACCAATGCACACACACAAGAGCCTACATACTGACAAACAAATGTCCATACAGACACTTACACAAACAAGCACATATGTATGTGTGTGTATATATGTACACATGTATACACACAAGTAAATGTAGAAAAGTAAAAAACTTTTTTTGTTAATTTATATATATGCAGATAAACGTACATAAATATACATTTGCGTGAGTATATATATATATGCATAAACAAATACACATACAGTATAAATATAGATAACACTCAAAAATACAGTTGTGTAAATGCACATATATACGGAGAAAAAAAAATTAGAACAAATAGCAGCATCAAGTGTGTAATTGCTGCTGAAATTATACCCAGGTATGAAACCAACAACAACAATAATAATAATAATGATAATAATAATATCGCCACTGTGTAGGATGTGCTCTGAGAAGGGAGAAAGTATAAGTTATATTGTTAGTGAGTGCTGTAAGCTTGCACAACATGAATTCAAAAGGAGACATGACAATGTGGCCAGATATGTCCACTGGCTGTTGTGCAGTAAAGCAAACCTCGAGAGAACTGAACAATAGTATGAACACACGCCAGAGGGAGTAATGGAAAACGAACATTACAAAATACTCTGAGATTTTAACATGCAGTACGACCAAGTCATAGAAGCGAGATGACCAGATATCGTGCTCATCCATAAAGATGAAAAAGAAGATAATAGGTGTTACAATACCAGGCGATTCAAGGGTGAAATGTAAGGAAACAGAAAAGACTGAGAAATACCACCCACTGCAGGACAAGATAGGAAAGTTATGGGGCACAAGGAAAGTAATGGTGATACTGGTGATAATTGGAACATTAGGAGCAGTTTCCAAGGGCTTTGAAAACATATTAAGAATACTAGAGCTGCTGTCAGGCTCAAAGTGATCCAGAAGATAGCATTGTTGAGTACAGCTCGCATTCTAAGGAGAGTATTGTCTCTTTGAGTCACAGGAGAAGGCACTACGTGAAACCTTTGGTCATTTGTTATTACCTACTTTCAAGTAAAGAATAACTGGTAATTAAGAACTATCCAAGAGTCTTTCAGAATAATAATAATAATAATTTTGGCACAAGGCCAGCAATTTTGGGGGAGGGATGGCTAGTTGATTACATCGACCCTAATGCTCAACCAGCACTTATTTTATCAATCCAAGAAGGAGGAAAGGCAAAGTCAACCTTGGCGAAATTTGAACACAGTACGCAAAGATGGATAAAATGCAGTGAAGCATTTTGCCTGGCGCGCTCTGCCAGCACACTGCTATAATAATAATAATAATAATAATAATTTCTTTTATTGGCCACAAGCACCCAAGACATGAAGGACACTATCAAAGGATGAGTTACAAACACAAAAACAAAATAAAACAATAATAATTTCTACTATAGGCACAAGGCCTGAAATTTTAAGAAGAGATAGAGTAAGGTGATTACATTGACCCCCAAAAAGGATGAAAGGCAAAGTGTTTTTATTTTGAGAGGAGGGGGTTAGTCAATGCCACTGACCTCAATACCTGATTGATACTTTAATTCAGTCAAGATCAACTTGGACGTCACGAGAGAATGTTGAATAGTCAATCACAGTAGGACAGCAGACAAAATATTTCAATACTATTACTCTCACCATCCTACATTTTATGTTCCAAGAAATAAATACCAGCAATGTACTGGGGTTGATACAAGCAATTACACTTCTCTCCTAAACTTCATAACACTGCACCTGCTGAATCAAAACCATTTACTAATATATAATATTGTAAAATAAGGCAGCAAGCTGGCTGACTCATTTGCCCGCTGGGCAGCATTTTGTCCATCTTTATGTTCGGAATTCAAATTCTGTTGAGGTTGACTTTGCCTCTCATCCTTATGAGATCGTTAAAATAAATACGAT
>NC_068984.1:122769481-122781651 GCF_001194135.2 Octopus bimaculoides | reverse complement strand
GGGGGGGGGGGGTCAATATAATCAGCTTATCTGTTCCGCCAAACTTGTTGACCTTGTACCAAAATTTGAAAGCAATATATAATATCGCAAAACATTTCTCAGTGAATTAGGACAATTATATACCAGGTTAGTATCCTCCACATTGATATGTGTAACTGGTGAGTGTATTTCTTGTGGTACAGGAAGGTGTTCACTCTGGTGGTAATTGCCCCACCTGTGGCGAGTTTAATGTATAGAATGGATTGCTGAACACACACACAGAAACCATCACATCATCACCGATAACCTTTAATCGGCACCAGGGTTTGAATTTATTGGTAAGGTGACTCTAAAATGCTTATGAGAATCCTGATCTGAGACTAAGTGCAAAAGTGCTTCCTCCATTGTTCTGGAGGATTTAAACTGAAAACTTTAAGCTTAAGCTAACAAACCAGTTTTAGCATTATTTGTATCATGTGCTACCTATTTACACCCATGTGAGTTGGGCCACTTAGGTATAAACAGGTATCACAGTGCCATTGGTAGAATATGAGCTGCTAACCTCTCTGTTCCTGACATGCCCTGTCTAGTTACAGAGGCACCCAATCTAGAACAGCTATCTACACTCACTGATATAATTTATGCAGAGAACATTTACATTATACTGTATAAGAAATCAGGCTAGCTACACTATGTATGTGTGATATAACTGTTCTCTATAGTCATATATTCAGTATCATGTGATGCTGTTTTGGAAAGAAAAGTGGGAAGAATCCATAATTACAGGTTTAGACTGAAATGAATTGAAGTAAACAAGACAGAAAAAATGAAAGAAAATAGTGAATGACTTCCAAACATAATACTGGATTTGTGATGTTAGTGATGACAGCTACGAAGATAATAGCAGCTACATAGATGACAGCTAGCTTAGATGAGGATTACCTATTCTCTGTAGTTGCCTTCACCCCACAAACTTAATATCAATGTACATGGTTGGGCGTTAACCAGGGGTGTGTGGTTTCAATAGCAACAAAAACTGAAAGTGAAAAATGAATTACATCTGGAAAGCTAATTATCATTAACTAGCTTAAAAATAGAAGCTGAGCACTATAGTAGTAGTAGTAGTAGTAGTAGTAGTAATAGTAGTAGTAGTAGTAGTAATAATGATGGGTAGTAATAGTTATCAGGAATACATACATTAGTTATTTTAGAAGAAAACGTAAATTAAAAAAAAAGGCAGAAAAAAAGAATCTACACCACCACCATTACCAATATTACTATTAGTTCCACTAAAATTACTACAACCATCACCTGTAGTATATAAGTAGCATGAAACACTTATAACACACAGAAGTATGCATAGAGTAAAGCACACACATGTACACATATGCATAAAGTAATGCACACACATGTACACATTTACAAAGAGGAACTCATGCATGCTTCTTACACCTACAGGTATACAAATACGAACGTTAAAAACACATTGCGCGCCCTGCTCCAATACACACACTTCACTACACACTGATGCATAGAGGAAAGAAAAACCTGTTCAAAAGGGGGAAAACTCTGTAGTCCATATAGTACACTGAACATTATACATGTTTATTATATCTATAAAGATAGGCAGTATGGTATACAGTGAAAACTCTGGATGTGGGTTCAATTCTGGTTCAGAAGGAGTATGAATTCAACAAAGTGACCTTGAGATTTCAGCACAGGTAGTGTGTGAATTGGAGAGAGAATGGCTACAGTCTCAGATCAGTCCTAACCCAGCATATTTATTAGCATAAGCTGTTCCAGTTGTGACTATTCCACCATTTATGAAGACACAATTTATCTAGGATGACATTGTCTAGCGTGTCTTTATTTTTCCTAAGACAGTAGCATGTAATGTGAAGCAGAGTTAGGTACAATTCTAACAAGTCAAGTAACTACATAGAGATTGCCCTTTACACACACACACACACACCATATATACATATGTCTGTCTATCTATCTATCTATCTATCTACCTACCTACCTACCTACCTACCTAGAGAATAAACAGTATATCAATATATAGGGAGTGTACCACACACAAGTACATACATGTGTATGTAAGACTAGATTACCGAAGAGTCCTTCCAATTTTAAGAAGACAGTAAGGTGTGATTTGAGGGAGATTTAAAAGCAATCATGTAAAAAATCTAGAATACCAATTACACATTCAGGATGCTACCACTCATCACATAAACAGGAATGTTAATTAGATAGTTCAGCCTTCACTTACTAAAACTCTCCATCTACGCAAGTAGAAATTATAATTTTTTTTGCTCTTCTCAAGAATCTGACGAGCATAAGAATGATTTTACAAAATCTTTAGGTACAGATATGTGATACATAATACTGTTACCTCTCTCTCTCTCTCTCATACACTCACACATCCACATATTTGTATAACGTCAATTTTTCATTACTCTTTAAAAATATCTTTCCAGGAATTTTTACTAAAGAAGTGTGTTGAATAATTTTGGAAGCTAAACTGACTGGAAGTTCATTTTCTATAATAAAGAGAAGCATGACCGTGTGGTTAAGAATCTTGCTTCCCAACCGTGTAGTTTTGAGTTCATTTTCATTGCATGATACCTTTTGGGGCAAGAGTCTTCTATTAAAGGCCTGAGGCTGACCAAAGCCTTGTGAGTGGATTTTGTAGGCAGAAGCTGAAAGGTGCCAGTCATATGTTTGCTTGTGTGTGCGTGTGTGTGTGTGTGTGTCCTTGTATATATGCGTCCCCTTGTCTAGGCTGTGAGATTGTTGCAAAAAAAAAAAGTGTTGTTCATTTCTAGTCTTGCATGAAAAAAAGGGAAAAAAAAAAACAAAAACAAAAGTAAATAAAAAAAAAACTACCTAACTTATGGGTACATATTAACTTACTTGGAAACAAGTGAGGTTTGGTGGCAGGAAAGGCATCTGAGCATAGAAAATCTGCCTCAGTGAATTACATTTGATTCATGCACACTTGGAAACGTGGACATGTTAAACGACGGTGGTGATGACTATGAATACAAGATTTGTATTTTATGCAAACTTGTTTTAAACTCTTTCTCAATATTTAAGTATTCCATTATTTCCCTAAATCAACAGCATAATGCATAAAACATCTGTGACATGAAATATAAATTTAAAATGCTTTATTGATATTTCTGGATTTTTTTGTTTGCTGCTATTGATTTGCCCCAGGTCAGCTCTGATCAAGTAGATATACAATGAAAGGCATTTTAGTAATGCCCATACCACTTATTTTTTTCAGATATAGTCTATTTAATGTGCCCTAATTTTAAGATAGCAAAGTGGAATTTAAGTAAGATTTAGCTGTTGTTTCTAGCATGCCATGAATGTCATTGCATGGAGGCACTCTCATCAGCTTCAATAAATAGTTCATGTATCTGAGGTTTAAAGAAGTCTGGGGGTAAATGTTATGACATTCATTCTTTTCTATACCAGTCGACAATATTAATAGGGGGGAAATGAAACTAAGTCATAGCTGTCACGTTTGTGATGATGGAAAGGAGGACTGAACAGACAGCAATGACATTGCACTTGTCAATGGTTAACTAGAGATATGGTTAAATACTGTCACAAGTTCTAATAAAAGCTGAAACAAGAAAATGTCAAGCAAACGGTGAATTAAGGTCAACGGAATGGTGAAATTTTGGTGACAGCTGTGCTACTGTTGCCTGTTCTATGGTGGTCATACATTAAGTTAACAGGAATAATTCACACAGTTCAATAGGTTTTGTAATTTAGGTACTTAGCGATAATTCACTCAAAAACTGTGTTGAAGTTAGAAAGCAGAAAAACTGACGGTTTAATTTATTTTACTGCCACGCTGGGGCACTACTTTTGAGGATTTAGTTGATGATATAAACCCAAGTACTTTATTTCTACCTGCTATTCATTTTATTGATTTCTTTTTCTGAAGAGATGCAACTAAACACACTGGTTTACACAGACACACTTAGCATTCTGACACCAATACCTATGACAACACTGGTATGAAGCTGCACCGGGCCATGCCATCAGTGCTTCCCTTGGCATGGAGAGAGGAAACTTGAATGCATGGATAACTGCTAGTCTTCCTCAAAAAAAAAAAGAACAAAATATCTTCTTCTAGTCTGTGCATACATGTATAGATGAATGATCATCCTAGACTAATGGACACACACATACACCACTGTATCAACCAGACCATCAGACGTTATACACCACTGGTCACAATGCACTTCCTCACATTGTTGTAGCTTGTGGATGATGCCAGCCCATTGGCCAACATCCCCCCTGAATGGAACAGCAGTCTGTTGTAGGGCTACTCATTTATAGCTAGCTGAGTGGACTGGAACAATGTGAAATGAAGCA
Organism: Octopus bimaculoides; assembly: GCF_001194135.2. Taxonomy (NCBI): domain Eukaryota; kingdom Metazoa; phylum Mollusca; class Cephalopoda; order Octopoda; family Octopodidae; genus Octopus; species Octopus bimaculoides. The sequence goes on along the minus strand of NC_068984.1, from coordinate 122,777,274 downwards.
TATTGCTCAAGAACACAAAGCACTGTTAATCTGGGAACTGAAACCAAGATCACAAGATTGTGAGTGCAACATCTTAACCACTAGGCCATATTCCTTTGCATGCACATGAGCACATGTACGCATGCACATGTGCGCATGCACACGCACACACACACAAGGCATAGGTCATGCTGAAGTTATATTAGAAAACACTTGTTAAAGGTGTAGCCTAATAAAATTCTAGAAATGGGTAATCAGGAAGTGAACTTCTTGACCACATGCTTATGCCTGTACCATTTCAGAATTCCAGCCTCTCAACACTGGAATACTATTTTGAGTTTGTTTCTATGAATTGCATCATCATCATCATTCAAAGTCTGTTTTCCATGCTGGCATGGGTAGAATGATTTAACAGGAACTGGCAAGCTGGAGAGCTACACCAGACTCCATTTGTCTGCTTTGGCATGGTTTTGTAGGGCTGGATGCCCTTCCTTATGCCAACCACATTACAGAGTGCTATTTACATGGTCCCAGTACAGGTGCCATTTATGTGAAACTATTTAGACCACTTTGTTTTTGTGTCTGGTTTGCAAGATTCTTTATGTGAATTCGTGTGTTGAAGCAAATTATGTTGTGTCTGGGGAGAGTCAAATTGTTTTAATGCCTTATTATCTAACACACTCACTGGTTCGATTTCCACTCATATTTTTTCTTTCAATATTTTCCTTGTTTTTGCAACCTTGTCCAAAATTTTGGAAGAAAAAATATAATGAATTATTGGAAATCAAACCAGTGAGTGTATTAGATAAGGCTTTAAGACAATATGACTCTCTCCAGACACAACATATTTAGACTACCCCACCACTTTTAGAATGATTATTTTTACAACTGTATATATGTCCTTCTTCCGACTAACCATTCAACAAAAGTAGGATTGCACTCTGGTTGTCAATGAAACAAGATGAGCTTAGAATTCTGAGTAAGTCAGTAACACAAACCAATATGACTTTTAAGGAGAGAACCTATCTAAAGTCATAAAAGATGCTAGAAATAGCAGCTAAAACCTCACTCCTTGCCATCTTAAAAAAAATCAAAAATAATTTTATCCAATGTGTTTGCATATAACACCCCACCCAAAAAGGGATGGTCGCAACTGGAGTACCTTTGATCTGAGTTTGAACAACAATCACAACCATTACTAGTTTTATTAATTCCAAGTAATATTATGGTATACAAGGTCAGTTACTCAGCACCCCAAAATTTAGTCATTTACATATTTATCTAAAGGATTAAAAAAAATGGGTTTGGAAATGCCAAACAAAATAAGTTCTGCTTTCATCATAAGATCAATCCTCTCTCACTTTTCTTTTTATAAATCTGGTATGATGCCAATCACAAATGGTTTGATAGCAATGCTGCAAAGAGCCAAAGTACATGTCAATTTCTAGTAAGTTCTGTCCTCACACCAGAATCTCTCTCTTTTTTTTCATCTGGTCTGATGCCAATCAACAATAATAATTATCTTTCACCACATTATTATGACTCACTGATATGCCTATCCAATAATAGCTGTACTAACAACAACAACAACAGTCCTACAAGCCAATCTATGTGCTTACTTGACCTAAGAGAAATCATTCATTATCCCCTTGAAAATAATAAAGGAAGGACACATTGAAAACTGCACTCTCTGATATACTGAATAAAAGACGAGATGGTCACAGTTGGAATATTTCTGATCATAGGTTTGATGGTTCAAGGCTGGCCTGAAACTAAACAACAATTACTACAACAGATGTTCCAAGATGGCGGTGTGTGATACAAGTAAAATTTATCTGTTATTTCTAGCAAACCATGCATGCCACTGCATGGAAAGCTCCCCCATTAAGTTGATTCTTTATAGTAGCTCTATAAAGAATCAACTTAAAGCTAGGAAAGGAATGCTGTATGTTCTATCATTCATGCTTTGCCAATACATATAATAGCAGCAGAAACCCATACTGATGTAAGTCATGGAATGATGTGCTTAATGTAAAACATTCCCAATTGAAATTTACCTCTTAGCAGGAGGAAGAAAACAAAAACCTAACAGCAACTGTTAGTGACTCCTCACCAGAAAAAAAAAAAGTGGGGAGGGGGCAGATAATTTCAAAGAATTAGGGATTAATCATTCAAAATCTAATTTGCATAGGCCATTATTGCAGATTGTTACTATTGAGAATAAAAGGGCCAAGCAGCATATTGTACAATGTCTTCAGTGTTCAGAAACAGAAAGGAGAGATCCTTGGGCTCATTACTTTAAATATGGTGGTTCTAATTGATTTATGACATTTGAGAAGATCTCTCTTCTGCTGTTACAGGAAATATTGCCTGATCATCTCCATCACATCTCAACAAAGACTGTGATACTGCAGTTGTTGCTAGACAACACACACACTTATTATACACATATACGGCCAAAGCAACAGTAGAAATGTGTGTATACATGTGTGTTCAATGAAAAAATATGGCTGGATAAGACAACTGGAAGGGCAACAGCTAAAGGGTTTCTACTTGGCTGCTAGACACCATAGTTCTTCTTCTATATTAGATTACAAATTATATAATTAGCAGAATAGCTCTTATCATTATATTTGTTGGTGGTAGTGCTTCTGCTGTAACAACAATAACAACAACTACTACAACTACTACTACCACTGCTGTAATTACAATTTGATAGTCTCTATGTTGTTACTAGACTTGCTAAAAATGTCAGCTAAATCTCCCTTACACCACATACTACCACCTTAACAAAAAAGGGAGACATTTGCAAATGTAGCCTGAGATACATTATATCAAGAAACATAAGATAAACAGGATGGTCACAACTGGAAAACCTTTTATGAGAGGTCTGTTTAATCAAGATTGTCTTGAGATTGAACGAACAAAGCAACTAATTACTAAAGCTACTGCTTCTGTGACTACTACTATCAGTAATAATGATGATGGTGGTGGTGCTGGTAATGATGGTGATGGTGGTAGTGGTGGTGGTTAAAGAGAGAGAAACAAAAGAAACAAGTAGTAAAAAAAAGAAGGATGGAGTACAACACAGAAAGGGGAAAGGTGTGAAGCAAAGAAAATTGAAACTAGAAAATAGAGACAAATGAAGGAAGAAAAATAAGAGAAATGAAAAAGAATGGGGCAAAAAAAAAAAAAATCAATATAACTTCTTGTTCTAAAAAGTAGGGTTTGTGATAAAGGATGTGCAATAGAAGGTAAGAAATGGTGAATATACCAAGGTTCAGCAGAGCAAAGACCTGCATCAGAATCCAGTGGCTTCAGATGTAACAGGTCTTCCCTCTCTTGACCCTGGTCTCCCACTGACATTTCCTTCTCCACCTGACTCAAGTCTTCCTATGAAATAATAACCCTTTCACTACCAATCCATCTAAAACCACCCTTGGTTCTATGGTACAAACTCCCTGTTTTAAAGTGATATGAATATAAAATTTTCCTTTAAAATTTCATGCTAATTTATGTTCCAGACATTGGCTTGATAACAGCAAAATTATTTTACTGCATTTTTCATTATTTCCAGAATCAATAGAAATAAAGATGTACTTCAATAGAAATATGGCAACAAAAGGGTCAAACTAAGATTGATTTAGTTTAAACTTCAATTATACTACTGCCAAGTACATGCACAACAGCTTAATAAGGGCCACATGAAAGGCTGTAAAGGGTTCAATTCAGTTATGTATCTTATTGTTGGTTCAAAAAAATTTTTTTTTAAAGCAGTCAAACCATCCTCAAACCAAGTAGATAGACGTATCAGCTATAGAGATATACACCTACGCAAAATGTAATAAATACAAAATCAATCATGTAGCAATCAATGTGCAAATGATACACAATCATGTGGCAGTCCATGTGCAACAGATGCATAGTCATGCAGCAGTCCATGTGAAACATGAACAGCCAGTTCATGTAGCAGTCTATGTGCTCTAGATATACAATGACTTCTGCAGTTATGTGCTATAGATGCACAATTACCTATGCAGTAATGTGTACAACAGGCACCATCACAGATGTATAACTGTTGCACACATCTGACTCAAAGGTAGAGATATGCAACAGTTGCACATCCATGTATATAGGTGTTGCTGTCAAACACCCACACATGGAGATGTGAAACTGCTGGCCACCCATACGTAGAGATGGGGGAAACATTTAACTATCCACACATGCAAGTGTGCATTCACATACATCCAGCAGCAGATGCACACAAAAATGAAGATGGGACACTTCTCAAGAAAGAGAATATCAGAACATGGTGGAGACTGTGTGTGTATGTATGTACAGGTGTACATTTTGCAGATATATATATATATAGGTGTGTGTGTGTGTGTGTACACATGGATTTGTATTTGGATTTGTGTGCATCTGCATATATATATTCATGTAAGGGTGGAGAGGTGAACTAAGTTAAAGATGAGAGGGGGAGGAAGACAACAAACAGGGATGAAAGGGGAGCACATTAATAAGGATACAGAATTAGAAATACAGGTCTACAACTAGAGAGGAGAGGGAGCTGAGGGAGGGAAAGAGAAATACTTATGGACAAGAGAAAAGTACTTGACATATAATTATTTGTGACTATGTGACACTAAAGAGGGTCTTTGGATTCACATGTACCACATTCCTGGCAATGATACTTCTTATTCCTCTATCTATGACCTTCTTTTAACTACAGTTAGGTAAAACAATATTACTACATATAATTCAGTATTATTTTAGCACTGTACTCTTACAGTGCTTTTGGATTCATTTGTGCCATATTCTTAGCAGTAAGAGCTGTTAATTCCTCTTCCAGTTCCTTTTCTCTGATATGAACTTTCTCTTTTACACTTTATGTTAATTTATGTTCCAAACACCAATTCCTCAATATTCTGAAAATTAATTGAAACAAAACAAAAAAGGCAGCGTATTTCAACAGAAATATTAATTAAAGGTTTAACTGATGTGAGGAGCCCTGTAGCAAGATGCTTTTATTTATATGTATATTATGTTTTTTCATAGAATGAATACAAAGACATTGCAAGTGAGAGGTGTCATCCATCTTGTCTGACCAATGAGATTTGCAAATGAATTGTAATAGAGGTCAAGGTCAAGTCAAATATGCAAGTGTATGTGCGTGTGTCTGGATGTGTTCACTTGCTTTTCTATGACGACTGTAGTAGTAGTAGTAGTAATAGCAGTTCTTGGTATTGATGCAGGAACTACAGTTACTGTTGTTGTTATTAATACTACTACAGTAATTATTAACTGCTGTTGTTGTTGTTGTAGGAGGATCTACTGTAATTGATGTTTAGCCTCTGGTCAACCATTTGATTAAATTTATGGTCAAAGTGTTCCAACCAAGACCATCTCCTCTTATTTTCAAAGGCATTTATCTAATTTGTTATTTCTATTTTAAAGAAGGTAGGGTGCACATTGAGGGAGATCTGGCTACTATTTCATGTAAGTCAAGTGACCATGAGAAGCATCCTTGTTGTTTCCACTGCTGTAGTAATTCATATTAACAGGAGCTGCTGTTTAGCCCCAGGACAGCTCTGATTAAGCAAACCCATGATCAAAGAGCCACACTCCAGCCTGACAGTAACCTATATATATATATATATATATATATATATATATATATATATGACTACATTATCTAATGCATCCTTCATTTTGTAAGATTGTAGGGATGTGATTTGAGGGAAATGGTCAGCTATTTTTAGCAGATTAAGTGATGGTTGCGTTGTATTAACAATTGTTGTTACTACTCAAGTAATTCTCGTTAACTAGCAATTGTTGATGCAGTTGTTGCTATTGCTGCAGTAAATCTTATGTCGTAAGGTGGAAGCTGGCAGAACCCATTAGAGCATTGGAAAAAAAAAGTGTGTTTTGGTATTTATTCTGGCTCTCGACATTTTGAGTTCAAATCTTGCCAAGTCAATTTTTACCATTCAAAAACAATAATTGTTGTTGTAATGATTACTCTTGCCGCTGTTATTACTATCATTGTAATGATTCTTATGACAAATAGTTGCTGTTGCTGTTGTTGTTGTTATTGTTGCTGCTGCTACTTGTCACTGTTGGTGCACTGTTGCTGCTGACATTGCTGCTACTGTAATAATATCTGCAGTTATTTTTGCTGCTGTTACTGTTAGCAATAGTTGTTGTTGCGATGGTTGAAGTTAAATCTAATTGAGCAAGCCTACAGACATAAATACAATGCTGGCCAGCCAAAGATGGTTGCAGTTAGTCATATTAGCCATTGTTTTTGCCATCTTTATTGTGAAATATGCAGCCCCATAACTTCATTCTCAACAACAACAAAAAATCCCATTTTAGTCAGTCGGGAGTTTTTTGTTACCCACCCCCAACCAATGTCTGTTGAATATATTGAAGGATTCTAAAAAAAAACTCCCTTATTGGTCTTGTGATATCTACTTTAAAAGAGTAGGGAGATTTGGAAGCATCTATTTAGAAGCCCCTTCACTATTTGTTTTTCTGAGGTCCCTACTTAAAGATAGAAGAGTTTATTGAGTGAAATTTGACTGCTACATAAAGTCAAGCAACAACGTGCTTCCGTCATTGGTTTACAATGAACACATTTTGAATATGGCAGGGCATTTGTTGACACCTATTTGGCTATTCAACAAGTATTGAGTGGGGAGTCTATGAAAAAATCTTCACTGGTTTTGTACACTCTCGAAAGAGATTTGGATGCCATATTGAGCAACAATATAGAAACTTTCTCAATGATTTATGCTGCAATACATTTTAAGAGATTGCAGTAAGGTTATTGTACATAAGAATAGATGGTTCCTTTTTTAGGACTGTAACTTCTTGACAGAACAGATTAGCCCAACAACAAAAGCATTGTGATTTTGGCCACAGTGGCCTTAATTCAGTTAAAATGTCATCAAAACCACATAATTAGGTTGTTTATGTGTTGTCATTGATATTGAAAATAAATCCTCCAGCAATATACATTTGACAATAAGTTTGTGAGGAAAGTAACAAACATATTGTAGAGCATCTGAAGAAGTTCATTTTATATAAGACTATACAAATTCTGATCTTGTACTAAGAGGATTTTATAGTTATGACATCGAAATAGAACACATGGGTCAAACAACCTAGGAATCAAAAGTTCAACCCCAGGTGGGCCTGATTCAGCTTCTATACTGTCACATAAACATCCTCTCTATCAGGATGTTTACATGACAGCCAATGCCCAGAATAACTTATCTGGTAGTGTAGAGTATATATGATTAGTGTGTAAGGAAAATTTTATATATATATATAATTATATTGTGGTCCCGAACTGATTACATGTGTGTTGAAGCTTGCTACGGAATTTATATTTTAGATATATTTGGGGTACTTAGGTGTACTCATAACTTTTGCTTCTGCTTTTTCCCATGGGTACTTGTAAGTATTTCTTTTATTTCTTATCGTATTCTCTACTGATGAGTGGAAAAATCTGTTGGATTAATCCCGAAATCGTTCGATTTAGAGATAACATATTTTTAAAAAATTCCGTTAGCTTGCTTTCCTCAATTCAGCACGATGTGTATTTATAGCGATATATATTGTCTGTGGTGATTGCCTATTTAAAGTCTATTTCTCAGAATATTGGCACAGAAATTTTTTCTTTTGCTCTTATTTATAATATTCACCTTAAAAGGTATTTTAATATGCTGGCCACTTGAAATATTCTTTTCGAAAAGATTTTATCCTATATTAGAAATTTATATATATATATATATATATATATATAT